>NC_086451.1:93394845-93436293 GCF_028390025.1 Pseudophryne corroboree | reverse complement strand
TCACGGCTGTGGCTACCTCTGTGTCGGCACTCGGCAGCCCGTCCATAATTGTATATACCACCTAACCGTGGTTTTTTTTTTCTTTCTTTATACATACATACTAGTTACGAGTATACTATCTCTTTATCAACCAGTCTATATATTAGCAGCAGACACAGTACAGTGCGGTAGTTCACGGCTGTGGCTACCTCTGTGTCGGCACTCGGCAGCCCGTCCATAATTGTATATACCACCTAACCGTGGTTTTTTTTTCTTTCTTTATAGTCATACTAGTTACGAGTATACTATCTCTTTATCAACCAGTCTATATTAGCAGCAGACACAGTACAGTGCGGTAGTTCACGGCTGTGGCTACCTCTGTGTCGGCACTCGGCAGCCCGTCCATAATTGTATATACCACCTAACCGTGGTTTTTTTTTCTTTCTTTATACATACATACTAGTTACGAGTATACTATCTCTTTATCAACCAGTCTATATTAGCAGCAGACACAGTACAGTGCGGTAGTTCACGGCTGTGGCTACCTCTGTGTCGGCACTCGGCAGCCCGTCCATAATTGTATATACCACCTAACCGTGGTTTTTTTTTCTTTCTTTATACATACATACTAGTTACGAGTATACTATCTCTTTATCAACCAGTCTATATATTAGCAGCAGACACAGTACAGTGCGGTAGTTCACGGCTGTGGCTACCTCTGTGTCGGCACTCGGCAGCCCGTCCATAATTGTATACTAGTATCCAATCCATCCATCTCCATTGTTTACCTGAGGTGCCTTTTAGTTGTGCCTATTAAAATATGGAGAACAAAAATGTTGAGGTTCCAAAATTAGGGAAAGATCAAGATCCACTTCCACCTCGTGCTGAAGCTGCTGCCACTAGTCATGGCCGAGACGATGAAATGCCAGCAACGTCGTCTGCCAAGGCCGATGCCCAATGTCATAGTACAGAGCATGTCAAATCCAAAACACCAAATATCAGTAAAAAAAGGACTCCAAAACCTAAAATAAAATTGTCGGAGGAGAAGCGTAAACTTGCCAATATGCCATTTACCACACGGAGTGGCAAGGAACGGCTGAGGCCCTGGCCTATGTTCATGGCTAGTGGTTCAGCTTCACATGAGGATGGAAGCACTCAGCCTCTCGCTAGAAAAATGAAAAGACTAAAGCTGGCAAAAGCAGTAGCACCGCAAAGAACTGTGCGTTCTTCGAAATCCCAAATCCACAAGGAGAGTCCGACTCCAATTGTGTCGGTTGCGATGCCTGACCTTCCCAACACTGGACGTGAAGAGCATGCGCCTTCCACCATTTGCACACCCCCTGCAAGTGATGGAAGGAGCACCCGCAGTCCAGTTCCTGATAGTCAGATTGAAGATGTCAGTGTTGAAGTACACCAGGATGAGGAGGATATGGGTGTTGCTGGCGCTGGGGAGGAAATTGACCAGGAGGATTCTGATGGTGAGGTGGTTTGTTTAAGTCAGGCACCCGGGGAGACACCTGTTGTCCGTGGGAGGAATATGGCCGCTGACATGCCTGGTGAAAATACCAAAAAAATCAGCTCTTCGGTGTGGAAGTATTTCACCAGAAATGCGGACAACAGGTGTCAAGCCGTGTGTTCCCTTTGTCAAGCTGTAATAAGTAGGGGTAAGGACGTTAACCACCTCGGAACATCCTCCCTTATAGGTCACCTGCAGCGCATTCATAATAAGTCAGTGACAAGTTCAAAAACTTGGGCCGACAGCGGAAGCAGTCCACTGACCAGTAAATCCCTTCCTCTTGTAACCAAGCTCACGCAAACCACCCCACCAACTCCCTCAGTGTCAATTTCCTCCTTCCCCAGGAATGCCAATAGTCCTGCAGGCCATGTCACTGGCAATTCTGACGAGTCCTCTCCAGCCTGGGATTCCTCCGATGCATCCTTGCGTGTAACGCCTACTGCTGCTGGCGCTGCTGTTGTTGCTGCTGGGAGTCGATGGTCATCCCAGAGGGGAAGTCGTAAGACCACTTTTACTACTTCCACCAAGCAATTGACTGTCCAACAGTCCTTTGCGAGGAAGATGAAATATCACAGCAGTCATCCTACTGCAAAGCGGATAACTGAGGCCTTGACATCCTGGGTGGTGAGAAACGTGGTTCCGGTATCCATCATTACTGCAGAGCCAACTAGAGACTTGTTGGAGGTACTGTGTCCCCGGTACCAAATACCATCTAGGTTCCATTTCTCTAGGCAGGCGATACCGAAAATGTACACAGACCTCAGAAAAAGAGTCACCAGTGTCCTAAAAAATGCAGCTGTACCCAATGTCCACTTAACCACGGACATGTGGACAAGTGGAGCAGGGCAGGGTCAGGACTATATGACTGTGACAGCCCACTGGGTAGATGTATGGACTCCCGCCGCAAGAACAGCAGCGGCGGCACCAGTAGCAGCATCTCGCAAACGCCAACTCTTTCCTAGGCAGGCTACGCTTTGTATCACAGGTTTCCAGAATACGCACACAGCTGAAAACCTCTTACGGCAACTGAGGAAGATCATCGCGGAATGGCTTACCCCAATTGGACTCTCCTGTGGATTTGTGGCATCGGACAACGCCAGCAATATTGTGTGTGCATTAAATCTGGGCCAATTCCAGCACGTCCCATGTTTTGCACATACCTTGAATTTGGTGGTGCAGAATTTTTTAAAAAACGACAGGGGCGTGCAAGAGATGCTGTCGGTGGCCAGAAGAATTGCGGGACACTTTCGGCGTACAGGCACCACGTACAGAAAACTGAAGCACCACCAAAAACTACTGAACCTGCCCTGCCATCATCTGAAGCAAGAAGTGGTAACGAGGTGGAATTCAACCCTGTATATGCTTCAGAGGTTGGAGGAGCAGCAAAAGGCCATTCAAGCCTATACAATTGAGCACGATATAGGAGGTGGGATGCACCTGTCTCAAGCGCAGTGGAGAATGATTTCAACGTTGTGCAAGGTTCTGATGCCCTTTGAACTTGCCACACGTGAAGTCAGTTCAGACACTGCCAGCCTGAGTCAGGTCATTCCCCTCATCAGGCTTTTGCAGAAGAAGCTGGAGACATTGAAGGAGGAGCTAACACGGAGCGATTCCGCTAGGCATGTGGGACTTGTGGATGGAGCCCTTAATTCGCTTAGCAAGGATTCACGGGTGGTCAATCTGTTGAAATCAGAGCACTACATTTTGGCCACCGTGCTCGATCCTAGATTTAAAGCCTACCTTGGATCTCTCTTTCCGGCAGACACAAGTCTGCTGGGGTTCAAACACCTGCTGGTGAGTAAATTGTCAAGTCAAGCGGAACGCGACCTGTCAACAACATCTCCTCCTTCACATTCTCCCGCAACTGGGGGTGCGAGGAAAAGGCTCAGAATTCCGAGCCCACCCGCTGGCGGTGATGCAGGGCAGTCTGGAGCGACTGCTGATGCTGACATCTGGTCCGGACTGAAGGACCTGACAACGATTACGGACATGTCGTCTACTGTCACTGCATATGATTCTCTCCCCATTGAAAGAATGGTGGAGGATTATATGAGTGACCGCATCCAAGTAGGCACGTCACACAGTCCGTACTTATACTGGCAGGAAAAAGAGGCAATTTGGAGGCCCTTGCACAAACTGGCTTTATTCTACCTAAGTTGCCCTCCCACAAGTGTGTACTCCGAAAGAGTGTTTAGTGCCGCCGCTCACCTTGTCAGCAATCGGCGTACGAGGTTACATCCAGAAAATGTGGAGAAGATGATGTTCATTAAAATGAATTATAATCAATTCCTCCGTGGAGACATTGACCAGCAGCAATTGCCTCCACAAAGTACACAGGGAGCTGAGATGGTGGATTCCAGTGGGGACGAATTGATAATCTGTGAGGAGGGGGATGTACACGGTGATATATCGGAGGATGATGATGAGGTGGACATCTTGCCTCTGTAGAGCCAGTTTGTGCAAGGAGAGATTAATTGCTTCTTTTTTGGTGGGGGTCCAAACCAACCCGTCATATCAGTCACAGTCGTGTGGCAGACCCTGTCACTGAAATGATGGGTTGGTTAAAGTGTGCATGTCCTGTTTATACAACATAAGGGTGGGTGGGAGGGCCCAAGGACAATTCCATCTTGCACCTCTTTTTTCTTTTCTTTTTCTTTGCGTCATGTGCTGTTTGGGGAGGGTTTTTTGGAAGGGACATCCTGCGTGACACTGCAGTGCCACTCCTAGATGGGCCCGGTGTTTGTGTCGGCCACTAGGGTCGCTTATCTTACTCACACAGCTACCTCATTGCGCCTCTTTTTTTCTTTGCGTCATGTGCTGTTTGGGGAGGGTTTTTTGGAAGGGACATCCTGCGTGACACTGCAGTGCCACTCCTAGATGGGCCCGGTGTTTGTGTCGGCCACTAGGGTCGCTTATCTTACTCACACAGCTACCTCATTGTGCCTCTTTTTTTCTTTGCGTCATGTGCTGTTTGGGGAGGGTTTTTTGGAAGGGACATCCTGCGTGACACTGCAGTGCCACTCCTAGATGGGCCCGGTGTTTGTGTCGGCCACTAGGGTCGCTTATCTTACTCACACAGCTACCTCATTGCGCCTCTTTTTTTCTTTGCGTCATGTGCTGTTTGGGGAGGGTTTTTTGGAAGGGACATCCTGCGTGACACTGCAGTGCCACTCCTAGATGGGCCCGGTGTTTGTGTCGGCCACTAGGGTCGCTTATCTTACTCACACAGCTACCTCATTGCGCCTCTTTTTTTCTTTGCGTCATGTGCTGTTTGGGGAGGGTTTTTTGGAAGGGACATCCTGCGTGACACTGCAGTGCCACTCCTAGATGGGCCCGGTGTTTGTGTCGGCCACTAGGGTCGCTTATCTTACTCACACAGCTACCTCATTGCGCCTCTTTTTTTCTTTGCGTCATGTGCTGTTTGGGGAGGGTTTTTTGGAAGGGACATCCTGCGTGACACTGCAGTGACACTCCTAGATGGGCCCGGTGTTTGTGTCGGCCACTAGGGTCGCTTATCTTACTCACACAGCTACCTCATTGCGCCTCTTTTTTTCTTTGCGTCATGTGCTGTTTGGGGAGGGTTTTTTGGAAGGGACATCCTGCGTGACACTGCAGTGCCACTCCTAGATGGGCCCGGTGTTTGTGTCGGCCACTAGGGTCGCTTATCTTACTCACACAGCTACCTCATTGCGCCTCTTTTTTTCTTTGCGTCATGTGCTGTTTGGGGAGGGTTTTTTGGAAGGGACATCCTGCGTGACACTGCAGTGACACTCCTAGATGGGCCCGGTGTTTGTGTCGGCCACTAGGGTCGCTTATCTTACTCACACAGCTACCTCATTGCGCCTCTTTTTTTCTTTGCGTCATGTGCTGTTTGGGGAGGGTTTTTTGGAAGGGACATCCTGCGTGACACTGCAGTGCCACTCCTAGATGGGCCCGGTGTTTGTGTTGGCCACTAGGGTCGCTAATCTTACTCACACAGCTACCTCATTGCGCCTCTTTTTTTCTTTGCGTCATGTGCTGTTTGGGGAGGGTTTTTTGGAAGGGCCATCCTGCGTGACACTGCAGTGCCACTCCTAGATGGGCCCGGTGTTTGTGTCGGCCACTAGGGTCGCTTATCTTACTCACACAGCGACCTCGGTGCAAATTTTAGGACTAAAAATAATATTGTGAGGTGTGAGGTATTCAGAATAGACTGAAAATGAGTGGAAATTATGGTTTTTGAGGTTAATAATACTTTGGGATCAAAATGACCGCCAAATTCTATGATTTAAGCTGTTTTTTAGGTTTTTTGGAAAAAAACACCCGAATCCAAAACACACCCGAATCCGACAAAAAAAATTCGGTGAGGTTTTGCCAAAACGACGTCGAACCCAAAACACGGCCGCGGAACCGAACCCAAAACCAAAACACAAAACCCGAAAAATTTCCGGCGCTCATCTCTAGTCACTATACCGACAGCCGCACGCCGTCTGCCGGACTCCTGGCAGCGAGTCCACTCACCACGTATCGGGCCCGGTGGCTCGCTTTGCTCACCACAGTTTGTATTCCCACTAGGCTGGTGGCGTGGACCCACCAACCGTGTGGGAATACCGAGTGTTTGTTGGGATTCCAGGTGTCGGGATTCTGGCGTCAGTCTCCTGACAGTTTGTATATTGACTGCATCCAGTCACTGATGTGCCTGATTCTGTTGATATTTATCACCAATATGCCTGAATCTGCTGATACTGATTTATATAGTGAGACATGATTGAATTGGGTGTGAACTTGACGCTAATGCTAAGTGATACATAATGCTAAAGTGAATTTTCCTGGTAATGAAGATGACGTGGGCTTTGATGAAGTAATATTGACTCTCCCCATTCTCTGATCTCAGAGCTGCGCAGTGGTAGCATCCAGTACTCAGTAATAATAATTCCCATTTCGTAAGCCCATACCATTCCTTGGGATGGATATTTGGTGCAAGATAAAAGGATAGCGATAATTATGGGCAGGTTCTTTTGGTCGGGAATGTATGCTGAAGTTGTTAAATATTGTGCAGCCTCTTTTTTTAGTTTTCAGCATACTTATGAAAAGTGTTTTTTGCACAGCAGGCAATCAGATCCGAACTGCGCATGCATATGCACCGCAATGCGCAGGCACTTTGGACGGCTACAACGGGTGATTGACTGGAAGAGGCCATTTGTGGGTGGCAACTGACCGTTTTCACGGAGTGTCCAGAAAAACGCAGGCGGGCTCAAGCGTTTTCAGGGAGGCTGTCTGATGTCAGCTCCGGCCCCGATCAGCAGGAATCAATCGCACTGGATAAGTAAGTCCTGGGCTGCGCAGAGACTGCACAAACTGATTTTGTGCAACTCTGCAACACATAGGAACGCACACTTGCACAGCGATTTTAGCCTCCCCCTGTAGGCGGCAACTATCTGATCGCAGGGCAGAAAAAAAAACACAGCCCAGCGATCAGATCTGATTTAGACACTTAGTCCTGTGCTGTTAGTTCCTTGGCTTATTGTAAATACACATTTTCAAAAGACTGGCATTGATTTATTGTGTCCCCTTGAACTATCTTCCAAAAGGTGCTGGTTTCTATTGGTCATAGTTGGCTATGACACCAGTGTCGGACTGGGGCATGTAGGGCCCACGGGGGAAATGCTGTTGTAGGGGCCCATGCTTAATGGTGTGGCCAGGCTGCACTGGGGCATGGCCAGCCACCACAGAGGCTTGGCTAACCATTACAGAGTACATGTTCTGTGCCCCTTGGTAAATATATAATAAACCATATTCTTGTGAAGTATAATGTAACGTAAGTATAATGCATAATTAAAGTGCACTAGGATAGAGTCTGCAACCTGATTCCTATAGGAGGAGGAGGGCCCACAGACAGTGGGGCCCACCGGTGGTTTCCCCTGTGGGCCAGTCCGATCCTGTATGACACATTATATGGAGGCATTTCCCTAATCTACTGCTTCAGGAAGCTATGAAGTTAGTAGTTATTTTCTAGAGTTTGTCATCAGTAATCCTTATGGATCAAGGAATTATTTTAATGTGCTGCTTATTTAAAGTGTTGGGAATGATGTATGTGTTGTTATTTAGAGTTACTGTATGTAGGCACACACCAACGGATGACTTGAGCTATGGGGTGTGATACTGTTTGCCGGCGTTCGGGATGCTGGCGGTTAGAAGACCGACT
Source organism: Pseudophryne corroboree (assembly GCF_028390025.1). Classification (NCBI taxonomy): domain Eukaryota; kingdom Metazoa; phylum Chordata; class Amphibia; order Anura; family Myobatrachidae; genus Pseudophryne; species Pseudophryne corroboree. The sequence continues at coordinate 93,428,614 of NC_086451.1, read as the reverse complement.
GTGGCATCCTGATGGAGAGAATCCCAACAAGGGATAGGTAAGTATACTTACCCTCCTCCAATACCCCCCTAACTCTCCCTTCCTGCCGACTAACCCTAACCCCCCCCCCCTCCCCGCAGCTTAACTCTAACCCTCACCAGTGGTGCCTAAACCTAACCCCCTCCTCAGAGCCTAACCCTCCCTTCCCCACAGCCTAACCCTCCCCAGTGGTGGCTAAACCTAAACACCCCACCACCACCACCACTACCACCACCACCCAGTGGCCTATCACTAACAGGAGCCTGAATACTTACATTCAGGATGCTTGGTGTTGGAATTCCGACTGCTGGCATCCTGACCGCATCCCAAGCCATGAACAGCCCAGTTACTTAACAAGTGGTGTTGACTTATTGAAGTATAACAGGTACAGCCGTACTCACTGTTGTATACACACTGGTCTCATGGATCAAAGCTTCAGCATAGTGGGGTTCTATACAGCTCACCAGCCAGCGAGTGTATGCTGCTTGCAGGTATGTAGTTGTGCAGGATGCTGGGCCAGCTTCATGCAGATAAACACTAGGGTCTCTCATGTGCTAAGCAGTAAAGTTTGGTCTCCTGCCATGTCACTTCTTAAGTAAGGATCTACAAAATGGCTGCATTCTCATGTGCAGTAACACAACAGACCTCCATGGGTCCTAGTGCCCAGCATGTATGCAGAGTGGAGAGACAGCGCAGTAGTGCACTGCTTCTTTATAAAAAGGTGTGTTACATCAATTACGTCTGTAGGGACATTAGTTTATCATCCTCACACAGATGAATTGATGGAGTGATTGAAGCACACATTAAAATGATGAGATGATATATGGAGACAGGAGGTTATTAAGAGTTGTAAACCAACTAAAGAAAGCAATTGGGCAAAACCAAAGGGTAAAACACATTTACAATAGAGATGAGCGCCTGAAATTTTTCGGGTTTTGTGTTTTGGTTTTGGGTTCGGTTCCGCGGCCGTGTTTTGGGTTCGAACGCGTTTTGGCAAAACCTCACCGAATTATTTTTGTCGGATTCGGGTGTGTTTTGGATTCGGGTGTTTTTTCCCAAAAACACTAAAAAACAGCTTAAATCATAGAATTTGGGGGTCATTTTGATCCCAAAGTATTATTAACCTCAAAAACCATAATTTACACTCATTTTCAGTCTATTCTGAATACCTCACACCTCACAATATTATTTTTAGTCCTAAAATTTGCACCGAGGTCGCTGTGTGAGTAAGATAAGCGACCCTAGTGGCCGACACAAACACCGGGCCCATCTAGGAGTGGCACTGCAGTGTCACGCAGGATGTCCCTTCCAAAAAACCCTCCCCAAACAGCACATGACGCAAAGAAAAAAAGAGGCGCAATGAGGTAGCTGTGTGAGTAAGATTAGCGACCCTAGTGGCCGACACAAACACCGGGCCCATCTAGGAGTGGCACTGCAGTGTCACGCAGGATGGCCCTTCCAAAAAACCCTCCCCAAACAGCACATGACGCAAAGAAAAAAAGAGGCGCAATGAGGTAGCTGACTGTGTGAGTAAGATTAGCGACCCTAGTGGCCGACACAAACACCGGGCACATCTAGGAGTGGCACTGCAGTGTCACGCAGGATGTCCCTTCCAAAAAACCCTCCCCAAACAGCACATGACGCAAAGAAAAAAAGAGGCGCAATGAGGTAGCTGTGTGAGTAAGATTAGCGACCCTAGTGGCCGACACAAACACCGGGCCCATCTAGGAGTGGCACTGCAGTGTCACGCAGGATGTCCCTTCCAAAAAACCCTCCCCAATCAGCACATGATGCAAAGAAAAAGAAAAGAAAAAGAGGTGCAAGATGGAATTATCCTTGGGCCCTCCCACCCACCCTTATGTTGTATAAACAAAACAGGACATGCACACTTTAACCAACCCATCATTTCAGTGACAGGGTCTGCCACACGACTGTGACTGATATGACGGGTTGGTTTGGACCCCCCCCAAAAAAGAAGCAATTAATCTATCCTTGCACAAACTGGCTCTACAGAGGCAAGATGTCCACCTCATCTTCACCCTCCGATATATCACCGTGTACATCCCCCTCCTCACAGATTATCAATTCGTCCCCACTGGAATCCACCATCTCAGCTCCCTGTGTACTTTGTGGAGGCAATTGCTGCTGGTCAATGTCTCCGCGGAGGAATTGATTATAATTCATTTTAATGAACATCATCTTCTCCACATTTTCTGGATGTAACCTCGTACGCCGATTGCTGACAAGGTGAGCGGCGGCACTAAACACTCTTTCGGAGTACACACTTGTGGGAGGGCAACTTAGGTAGAATAAAGCCAGTTTGTGCAAGGGCCTCCAAATTGCCTCTTTTTCCTGCCAGTATAAGTACGGACTGTGTGACGTGCCTACTTGGATGCGGTCACTCATATAATCCTCCACCATTCTATCAATGTTGAGAGAATCATATGCAGTGACAGTAGACGACATGTCCGTAATCGTTGTCAGGTCCTTCAGTCCGGACCAGATGTCAGCATCAGCAGTTGCTCCAGACTGCCCTGCATCACCGCCAGCGGGTGGGCTCGGAATTCTGAGCCTTTTCCTCGCACCCCCAGTTGCGGGAGAATGTGAAGGAGGAGATGTTGACAGGTCGCGTTCCGCTTGACTTGACAATTTTGTCACCAGCAGGTCTTTCAACCCCAGCAGACCTGTGTCTGCCGGAAAGAGAGATCCAAGGTAGGCTTTAAATCTAGGATCGAGCACGGTGGCCAAAATGTAGTGCTCTGATTTCAACAGATTGACCACCCGTGAATCCTTGTTAAGCGAATTAAGGGCTGCATCCACAAGTCCCACATGCCTAGCGGAATCGCTCCGTGTTAGCTCCTTCTTCAATGCCTCCAGCTTCTTCTGCAAAAGCCTGATGAGGGGAATGACCTGACTCAGGCTGGCAGTGTCTGAACTGACTTCACGTGTGGCAAGTTCAAAGGGCATCAGAACCTTGCACAACGTTGAAATCATTCTCCACTGCACTTGAGACAGGTGCATTCCATCTCCTATATCGTGCTCAATTGTATAGGCTTGAATGGCCTTTTGCTGCTCCTCCAACCTCTGAAGCATATAGAGGGTTGAATTCCACCTCGTTACCACTTCTTGCTTCAGATGATGGCAGGGCAGGTTCAGTAGTTTTTGGTGGTGCTCCAGTCTTCTGTACGTGGTGCCTGTACGCCGAAAGTGTCCCGCAATTTTTCTGGCCACCGACAGCATCTCTTGCACGCCCCTGTCGTTTTTTAAAAAATTCTGCACCACCAAATTCAAGGTATGTGCAAAACATGGGACGTGCTGGAATTTGCCCATATTTAATGCACACACAATATTGCTGGCGTTGTCCGATGCCACAAATCCACAGGAGAGTCCAATTGGGGTAAGCCATTCCGCGATGATCTTCCTCAGTTGCCGTAAGAGGTTTTCAGCTGTGTGCGTATTCTGGAAAGCGGTGATACAAAGCGTAGCCTGCCTAGGAAAGAGTTGGCGTTTGCGAGATGCTGCTACTGGTGCCGCCGCTGCTGTTCTTGCGGCGGGAGTCCATACATCTACCCAGTGGGCTGTCACAGTCATATAGTCCTGACCCTGCCCTGCTCCACTTGTCCACATGTCCGTGGTTAAGTGGACATTGGGTACAACTGCATTTTTTAGGACACTGGTGAGTCTTTTTCTGACGTCCGTGTACATTCTCGGTATCGCCTGCCTAGAGAAGTGGAACCTAGATGGTATTTGGTAACGGGGGCACACTGCCTCAATAAATTGTCTAGTTCCCTGTGAACTAACGGCGGATACCGGACGCACGTCTAACACCAACATAGTTGTCAAGGACTCAGTTATCCGCTTTGCAGTAGGATGACTGCTGTGATATTTCATCTTCCTCGCAAAGGACTGTTGAACAGTCAATTGCTTACTGGAAGTAGTACAAGTGGGCTTACGACTTCCCCTCTGGGATGACCATCGACTCCCAGCGGCAACAACAGCAGCGCCAGCAGCAGTAGGCGTTACACGCAAGGATGCATCGGAGGAATCCCAGGCAGGAGAGGACTCGTCAGACTTGCCAGTGACATGGCCTGCAGGACTATTGGCATTCCTGGGGAAGGAGGAAATTGACACTGAGGGAGTTGGTGGGGTGGTTTGCGTGAGCTTGGTTACAAGAGGAAGGGATTTACTGGTCAGTGGACTGCTTCCGCTGTCACCCAAAGTTTTTGAACTTGTCACTGACTTATTATGAATGCGCTGCAGGTGACGTATAAGGGAGGATGTTCCGAGGTGGTTAACGTCCTTACCCCTACTAATTACAGCTTGACAAAGGGAACACACGGCTTGACACCTGTTGTCCGCATTTCTGGTGAAATACCTCCACACCGAAGAGCTGATTTTTTTGGTATTTTCACCTGGCATGTCAACGGCCATATTCCTCCCACGGACAACAGGTGTCTCCCCGGGTGCCTGACTTAAACAAACCACCTCACCATCAGAATCCTCCTGGTCAATTTCCTCCCCAGCGCCAGCAACACCCATATCCTCCTCATCCTGGTGTACTTCAACACTGACATCTTCAATCTGACTATCAGGAACTGGACTGCGGGTGCTCCTTCCAGCACTTGCAGGGGGCATGCAAATAGTGGAAGGCGCATGCTCTTCACGTCCAGTGTTGGGAAGGTCAGGCATCGCAAACGACACAATTGGACTCTCCTTGTGGATTTGGGATTTCAAAGAACGCACAGTTCTTTGCGGTGCTTTTGCCAGCTTGAGTCTTTTCAGTTTTCTAGCGAGAGGCTGAGTGCTTCCATCCTCATGTGAAGCTGAACCACTAGCCATGAACATAGGCCAGGGCCTCAGCCGTTCCTTGCCACTCCGTGTGGTAAATGGCATATTGGCAAGTTTACGCTTCTCCTCCGACAATTTTATTTTAGGTTTTGGAGTCCTTTTTTTTCTGATATTTGGTGTTTTGGATTTGACATGCTCTGTACTATGACATTGGGCATCGGCCTTGGCAGACGACGTTGCTGGCATTTCATCGTCTCGGCCATGACTAGTGGCAGCAGCTTCAGCACGAGGTGGAAGTGGATCTTGATCTTTCCCTAATTTTGGAACCTCAACTTTTTTGTTCTCCATATTTTATAGGCAGAACTAAAAGGCACCTCAGGTAAACAATGGAGATGGATGGATTGGATACTAGTATACAATTATGGACGGACTGCCACGGTTAGGTGGTATAAAAAAACCACGGTTAGGTGGTATATAATACAATTATGGATGGACGGACTGCCTGCCGAGTGCCGACACAGAGGTAGCCACAGCCGTGAACTACCGCACTGTACACTGGTTGATAAAGAGATAGTAGTATACTCGTAACAACTAGTATGACGACGGTATAAAGAATGAAAAAAAAACCACGGTTAGGTGGTATATATTATAATACAATTATGGATGGACGGACTGCCTGCCGACTGCCGACACAGAGGTAGCCACAGCCGTGAACTACCGCACTGTACACTGGTTGATAAAGAGATAGTAGTATACTCGTAACAACTAGTATGACACTATGACGGTATAAAGAATGAAAAAAAAACCACGGTTAGGTGGTATATATTATAATACAATTATGGATGGACGGACTGCCTGCCGACTGCCGACACAGAGGTAGCCACAGCCGTGAACTACCGCACTGTACACTGGTTGATAAAGAGATAGTAGTATACTCGTAACAACTAGTATGACACTATGACGGTATAAAGAATGAAAAAAAAACCACGGTTAGGTGGTATATATTATAATAATACAATTATGGATGGACGGACTGCCTGCCGAGTTCCGACACAGAGGTAGCCACAGCCGTGAACTACCGCACTGTACACTGGTTGATAAAGAGATAGTAGTATACTCGTAACAACTAGTATGACACTATGACGGTATAAAGAATGAAAAAAAAACCACGGTTAGGTGGTATATATTGTAATACAATTATGGATGGACGGACTGCCTGCCGAGTTCCGACACAGAGGTAGCCACAGCCGTGAACTACCGCACTGTACACTGGTTGATAAAGAGATAGTAGTATACTCGTAACAACTAGTATGACTGACTATGACGGTATAAAGAATGAAAAAAAAACCACGGTTAGGTGGTATATATTATAATACAATTATGGATGGACGGACTGCCTGCCGAATGCCGACACAGAGGTAGCCACAGCCGTGAACTACCGCACTGTACACTGGTTGATAAAGAGATAGTAGTATACTCGTAACAACTAGTATGACACTATGACGGTATAAAGAATGAAAAAAAAACCACGGTTAGGTGGTATATATTATAATACAATTATGGATGGACGGACTGCCTGCCGACTGCCGACACAGAGGTAGCCACAGCCGTGAACTACCGCACTGTACACTGGTTGATAAAGAGATAGTAGTATACTCGTAACAACTAGTATGACACTATGACGGTATAAAGAATGAAAAAAAAACCACGGTTAGGTGGTATATATTATAATAATACAATTATGGATGGACGGACTGCCTGCCGAGTTCCGACACAGAGGTAGCCACAGCCGTGAACTACCGCACTGTACACTGGTTGATAAAGAGATAGTAGTATACTCGTAACAACTAGTATGACACTATGACGGTATAAAGAATGAAAAAAAAACCACGGTTAGGTGGTATATATTATAATACAATTATGGATGGACGGACTGCCTGCCGACTGCCGACACAGAGGTAGCCACAGCCGTGAACTACCGCACTGTACACTGGTTGATAAAGAGATAGTAGTATACTCGTAACAACTAGTATGACTGACTATGACGGTATAAAGAATGAAAAAAAAACCACGGTTAGGTGGTATATATTATAATACAATTATGGATGGACGGACTGCCTGCCGACTGCCGACACAGAGGTAGCCACAGCCGTGAACTACCGCACTGTACACTGGTTGATAAAGAGATAGTAGTATACTCGTAACAACTAGTATGACACTATGACGGTATAAAGAATGAAAAAAAAACCACGGTTAGGTGGTATATATTATAATACAATTATGGATGGACGGACTGCCTGCCGACTGCCGACACAGAGGTAGCCACAGCCGTGAACTACCGCACTGTACACTGGTTGATAAAGAGATAGTAGTATACTCGTAACAACTAGTATGACTATGACGACGGTATAAAGAAAGAAAAAAAAATACCACGGTTAGGTGGTATATAATTATACAATTATGGATGGACGGACTGCCTGCCGAGTGCCGACTGCCGACACAGAGGTAGCCACAGCAGTGAACTACCGCACTGTACTGTGTCTGCTGCTAATATAGACTGGTTGATAAAGAGATAGTATACAACAATATACTACTATACTGGTGGTCAGGCACTGGTCACCACTAGTCACACTGGCAGTGGCACTCCTGCAGCAAAAGTGTGCACTGTTTAATTTTAAATTAATATAATATTATGTACTCCTGGCTCCTGCTATAACAACCTGCAGTGCTCCCCAGTCTCCCCCACAATTATTATAAGCTTTTATACATTGATGTGCAGCACACTGGGCTGAGCTGAGTGCACACAGACTGAGTCACACTGTGTGACTGCTGTGTATCGTTTTTTTCAGGCAGAGAACGGATATAGCAGAGAACGGATATATTAAATAAAAGTTAACTTAACAACAACTGCACTGGTCACTGTGGTAAACTCTGTCTGCACAATCTCTCTCTCTCTCTCTCTCTTCTAATCTATTCTAATGGAGAGGACGCCAGCCACGTCCTCTCCCTATCAATCTCAATGCACGTGTGAAAATGGCGGCGACGCGCGGCTCCTTATATAGAATCCGAGTCTCGCGAGAATCCGACAGCGTCATGATGACGTTCGGGCGCGCTCGGGTTAACCGAGCAAGGCGGGAAGATCCGAGTCGCTCGGACCCGTGAAAAAAAAAGTGAAGTTCGTGCGGGTTCGGATTCAAAGAAACCGAACCCGCTCATCTCTAATTTACAATGTCAATTTATTTAAAGCTTAGAAAGAACAGGAGAGTTGAGGGTGGGAGTGATCTAGGTCCTCACTATACATGAATATTTTGCCAAGGACTAAAACAGAAACGTTCTCTAAAACCCCTGGTGATTGACGTTCCATATGTGTTTTCAGATACTCCGGGGAGAATAAATTTGATGTAACATAACATACCATTGAGACCCCTTCTGGAGTAGCTGTTCACCAAAGGCCTAATATTTTACCAGTTGACCAGTATGAACAAGTTATTAAAGAAGCGAAAGAAATTTTAAAATTAGGGGTAATAGAAAAATCCAAAATGAGATACTGGCCTGAATGATAGTGACTGCATCTTTTGCTGCAGCTGCTACTGGGGGAGATGTACTAAGCCTAAAAAGTGATAAATTTCACAGTGATAAACTGCCAGCCAATCAGCTCCTAACTACCATGTCACTGGCTGTGTTTGAAAAATGACAGTTAGGAGCCGATTGGTTGGTACTTTATCACCGTGATATTTATCACTTTTCAAGGCTTAGTACATCTGGCCCATTGTGTCTTTATGCTAAGCCACAGCCGATAGTCATCCTACTGACTCCCACAACCTGTGGTGCTAATCCAGCACTGTGCATACAAAGACGCACCACCGGTCAATTGGTTGCACCATCGGTCACATCATGGGAAACTGCACCAGCCATATGGAGGCACAGACTGTCCTTCTGAACATTGCTGCTGGTATCAGTGTAACACACACGTGTCTGACTAGCTACCTTCCCAGATACCACCCAGACACACCCATCCAAATGGCATGGAACTGGGTGCAATCTTGATCTGCGTTTTTGTGTGGTGGTAACCATGACACACATAAGCAATGCGGCTCAGACGACTGAGCACGCTGAAAAAATTGGACACTTGTGTGCAGGGCTTAAAGTGGTCCTGGAGAGGTGGTGGAACTCATTTCACCTACCCCCCTCCCTTTATGTGGAGCTAGGGTGTTCAGCTCCCCCCCCCACACACACACACCCACTAGACTTTCCAAAGGAACAGTGCACCCTGAAAGCGCGCAATGCAAAGTAGGGTGTGATCTCACAAGAAAGGGGCGTGGCCACACAATAGTACCTCCAATTTAAATTATACCACACAGTAGCAAAATCTTATTCTCATTACACTGCACATAGTGCACCTAATTTATATTACACTACATAGTAGTGCCCCTTATTCACGTTATGCTACACAGCAGTGCCCATTAGTCACAATGCCTAGTAGTACCTCTTACATATAATCTCCACAAGCAAAAGTCTGGTAAGGTGGGCCAACAGTGGCGGAAAGCGTTCTGCCTCCACATTCAACTGATGGAATGCAGTTCTGTCCCGTTCTGGCCCATTTTAAACCCTGTTGCGTATGATACCAGCACAGTGCCTACCTTTGAACCAGGTCCAGTGAATCAAATAGGTTCATAGGGGTTAAATGATTATGGTAGATTATCCACCATTAGCAAACTACTTTGCTAGACTCTCAAAATCCTACAGTCACCTTCAAATTTGTTGCCTATTACAACCTATACTTAATATAGCCACACTCATCAAGAAAGGCCATGCAGTATATTTTACAGCCGATTAATGGACAATAAAGCTGGTTTGCAGATGAGGTACATAGCACTGTTAACAATGACTTATCCTTCCTGAATGGGTATGGATTGTGTTCTACAGAATTAGGACTGAGAAAGTATTACAGAATGAGCTGTCAGGCTGAGCACTTCCTCTGTGATGTCTTATTTTCCCTCTGAATGAACTGTGCTACTTTGGACTTGTGCGGCTAACTCTAGGAAGAAAATAGATGCTGTCAGATCACAGCCAATGAGTAATCTGCCCTTCTTTGACCCAATTTATTTTCAAGGGGAGGGGAACTACTGTAATAAATCTATTAAGACTTTCTAAGCAAAAAAAAAAAGTTTATATTTCCAGACAAGGAAATTACAAAGAAAACTGGTCACAAACTGCAGAACACTGATTTGCCAAGCTAGGTAGTCTCAGAGATTGTAGAGGCATTTGAAAGACTTTTTATATCTTCGCTTGTATACTTAATTATAACAATATACATTTTATAGACTTAAAGTTGGTGTGATATGAAAAGGCATCAAAGAAACATTCTCAAACGTATATATTATTAACATTTATTTCTCTGACGTCCTAGTGGATGCTGGGAACTCCGTAAAGACCATGGGGAATAGACGGGCTCCGCAGGAGACTGGGCACTCTAAAAGAAAGATTAGGTACTATCTGGTGTGCACTGGCTCCTCCCTCTATGCCCCTCCTCCAGACCTCAGTTAGATTTCTGTGCCCGGCCCGAGCTGGTTGCACACTAGGAGCTCTCCTGAGCTTCTAGAAAGAAAGTTTAAATTAGGTTTTTTATTTTACAGTAAGACCTGCTGGCAACAGGCTCACTGCATCGATGGACTAAGGGGAGAAGAAGCGAACCTACCTGCTTGCAGCTAACTTGGGCTACTTAGGCTACTGGACACCATTAGCTCCAGAGGGATCGACCGCAGGACCCGTCCTTGGTGTTCGTTCCCGGAGCCGCGCCGCCGTCCCCCTTACAGAGCCAGAAGCATGAAGATGGTCCGGAAAATCGGCGGCAGAAGACTTCAGTCTTCACCAAGGTAGCGCACAGCACTGCAGCTGTGCGCCATTGCTCCTCATACACACTTCACACTCCGGTCACTGAGGGTGCAGGGCGCTGGGGGGGGGTGCGCCCTGAGCAGCAATAAAAACACCTTGGCTGGCAAAAAATCACAATATATAGCCCCAGAGGCTATATATGTGATAATTACCCCTGCCAGAATCCATAAAAAAAGCGGAAGAATAGTCCGCGAAAAAGGGGCGGAGCTATCTCCCTCGGCACACTGGCGCCATTTTCTCTTCACAGTGTAGCTGGAAGACAGCTCCCCAGGCTCTCCCCTGTAGTTTTCAGGCTCAAAGGGTTAAAAAGAGAGGGGGGGGGCACTAAATTTAGGCGCAATATTGTTTATACAAGCAGCTATGGGGGAAAATTCACTCAGTGATAGTGTTTATCCCTACATTATATAGCGCTCTGGTGTGTGCTGGCATACTCTCTCTCTGTCTCCCCAAAGGGCTGTGTGGGGTCCTGTCCTCAGTCAGAGCATTCCCTGTGTGTGTGCGGTGTGTCGGTACGGCTGTGTCGACATGTTTGATGAGGAGGCTTATGTGGAGGCGGAGCAGATGCCGATAAATGTGATGTCGCCCCCTGTGGGCCGACACCAGAGTGGATGGATAGGTGGAAGGTATTAACCGACAGTGTCAACTCCTTACATAAAAGGCTGGATGACGTAACAGCTATGGGACAGCCGGCTTTTCAGCCCGCGCCTGCCCAGGCGTCTCAAAGGCCATCAGGGGCTCAAAAACGCCCGCTCCCTCAGTTGGCAGACACAGATGTCGACACGGAGTCTGACTCCAGTGTCGACGAGGTTGAGACATATACACAATCCACTAGGAACATCCGTTACATGATCCCGGCAATAAAAAATGTGTTACACATTTCTGATTAACCCAAGTACCACTAAAAAAGGGTTTTATGTGTGGGGAGAAAAAGCAGGCAGTGTTTTGTTCCCCCATCAAATGAGTGAATGAAGTGTGAAAAAGTGTGGGTTCCCTCGATAAGAAACTGGTAATTTCTAAAAAGTTACTGATGGCGTACCCTTTCCCGCCTGAGGATAAGTTACCCTGGGAGATATCCCCTAGGGTGGATAAGGCGCTCACACGTTTGTCAAAAAAGGTGGCACTGCCGTCCTAGGATACGGCCACTTTGAAGGTACCTGCTGATAAATAGCAGGAGGCTATCCTGAAGTCTGTATTTACACACTCAGGTACTAGACTGAGACCTGCAGATAGTGCTGCTGCAGCGTGGTCTGTAACCCTATCAAACAGGGATACTATTTGGCGAACATAAGACGTCGTCTTATATATGAGGGATGCACAGAGGGATATTTTGCCGGCTGGCATCCAGAATTAATGCAATGTCCATTCTGTCAGGAGGGTATGAGAGACCCGACACTGGACAGGTGATGCTGACTTTAAAAGTCACATAGAGCCTTATAAGGGTGAGGAATTGTTTGGGGATGGTCTCTGGGACCGCATATCCACAGCAACAGCTGGGAAGAAAATTTTTTACCTCAGGTTTCCTCACAGCCTAAGAAAAGCACTGTATTATCAGGTACAGTCCTTTCGGCTTCAGAAAAGCAAGCGGGTCAAAGGCGCTTCCTTTCTACACAGAGACGAGGGAAGAGGGAAAAAGCTGCACCAGTCAGCCAGTTCCCAGAATCAAAATTCTTCCCCCGCTTCCTCTGAGTCCACCGCATGACGCGGGGGCTCCACAGGCGTAGCCAGGTACGGTGGGGGGCCGCCTCAAAAATTTCAGCGATCAGTGGGCTCGCTCACAGGTGGATCCCTGGATCCTTCAAGTAGTAACTCAGGGGTACAAGCTGGAATTCGAGGCGTCTCCCCCCCGCCGTTTCCTCAAATCTGCCTTGCCGACAACTCCCTCAGGCAGGGAGGCTGTGCTAGAGGCAATTCACAAGCTGTATTCCCAGCAGGTGATAGTCAAGGTGCCCCTACTTCAACAAGGACGGGGTTACTATTCCACACTGTTTGTGGTACCGAAACCGGACGGTTCGGTGAGACCCATTTTAAATTTGAAATCCTTGAACACATACATAAAAAAATTCAAGTTCAAGATGGAATCGCTCAGGGCGGTTATTGCAAGCCTGGAGGAGGGGGATTACATGGTATCCCTGGACCAGGGCCGAAACTAGGATTTTTGTCACCCCCCCCCCCCCCCCCGCAAAAATAAAATAAAATATTTTACAATAAATAAATAAAAATAATAAAATAAAATTAAAAAAATAAAAAATAAATGAATAAAAATATTATATATATATATATATATATATATATATCTTTCAGAACTTTTTAACCTGAAAAACTGCCTTTTCTAACATAAATTTCATATCCAGGAAAAAGTGTCCCCATTTTACACAGTACGACAGGCAAGTGTCCCCATTCCCCATTTTACACATTGCGGCAGACAGGTGTCCCCATTTTACACATTGCGGCAGGAAAAAGTGTCCCCATTTTACACATTGCGGCAGGAAAAAGTGTCCCCATTTTACACATTGCGGCAGGCACAGGTCCCCATTTTACACAGTACGCTGGCAAGTGTCCCCATTTTACACATAGCGGCAGGCACAGGTCCCCATTTTACACATAGCGGCAGGCACAGGTCCCCATTTTACACATTGCGGCAGGTGGTGGAGGGAGAGAGAGAGAGAGGAAGGGAGAGGGGCTGACTTACAGTTGAAGCGGTTCTCGCCGGTCTTCAGCCGCCTCTCCCTCCTCGTCTGCGCGGCTCCGGGCTCCCCCTTCTCCCTCCTCCGGCGGGGTTTCGTGGAATGACGCGTTTGCGCCGTGACGTCACGACGCAATCGCGTCATTCCGCGAAACCCCGCCCCCCGAGCTGGGCACTCGGGAGAAGGGGGTTTAAAAGTAAGTGCCGCGGCGGGTGTAAGGGGGTCTCGGCGCCCCCTCCAATCTGGCGCCCAGGTCGCCTGCCCCCCTAGCCCCCCCCTAGTTTCGGCCCTGCCTGGACATCAAGGACATGTCCCCATTTACCATCCTCACCAGGAGTACCTCAGATTTGTGGTACAGGATTGCCATTACCAATTCCAGACACTGCCGTTTGGACTGTCCACAGCACCGAGGGTCTTTACCAAGGTAATGGCAGAAATGATGATACTCCTTCAAAAAAAGGGAGTTTTAATTATCCCGTACTTGGACGATCTCCTTATAAAGGCGAGGTCCAAGGAGCAGTTGTTGGTCGGAGTAGCACTATCTCGGGAAGTGCTACAACAGCACGGATGGATTCTATACATTCCAAAGTCACAGCTGGTTCCTACCACACACCTACTGTCCTGGGGATGGTTCTGGACACAGAACAGAAAAGAGTGTTCCTCCTGCAGGAGAAAGCTAAGGAGCTGTCATCTCTAGTCAGAGACCTCCTGAAAACAAAAACAGGTATCGGTGCATCACTGCACACGAGTCCTGGGAAAAATGGTAACTTCTTACGAAGCAAAATTCCATTCGGCAGGTTCCATACAAGAACCTTTTAGTGGGACCTCTTGGACAAGTGGTCGGGATCGCATCTTCAGATGCATCGGCTGATAACCCTGTTTCCAAGGACCAGGGTATCTCTACTGTGGTGGCTTCAGAGTGCTCATCTTCAAGAGGGCCGCAGATTCGGCATACAGGACTGGGTCCTGGTAACCACGGATGCCAGCCTTCGAGGCTGGGGGGCAGTCACACAGGGAAGAAATTTCCATGGACTTTGGTCAAGTCAGGAGTCGTCCCAACACATAAATATTCTGGAACTGAGGGCCATTTACAATGCCCTAAGTCTGGCAAGGCCTCTGCTTCAAAACCAGCCGGTACTGATCCAATCAGACAACATCACGGCAGTCGCCCATGTAAACCGACAGGGCGGCACAAGAAGCAGGATGGCGATGGCAGAAGCGACAAGGATTCTCCGATGGGCGGAAAATCACGTCTTAGCACTGTCAGCAGTGTTCATTCTGGGAGTGGACAACTGGGAAGCAGACTTCCTCAGCAGGCACGACCTCCACCCGGGAGAGTGGGGACTTCATCCAGAAGTCTTCCAACTGTTGGTAAACCGTTGGGAAAGGCCACAGGTGGACATGATGGCGTCCCGCCTAAACAAAAAACTAGATATTGCGCCAGGTCAAGGGACCCTCAGGCAATAGCTGTGGACGCTCTAGTGATACCGTGGGTGTACCAGTCGGTTTATGTATTCCCTCCTCTGCCTCTCATACCAAAGGTACTGAGAATAATAAGAAAACGAGGAGTAAGAACGATACTCGTGGTTCCGGATGGGCCAAGAAGAGCTTGGTACCCAGAACTTACAGAAATAATATCAGAGGACCCATGGCCTCTACCGCTCAGACAGGATCTGCTACAGCAGGGGCCCTGTCTGTTCCAAGACTTACCGCGGCTGCGTTGGACGGCATGGCGGTTGAATTCCGGATCCTAAAGCAAAAGGGCATTCCGGAGGAAGTTATTCCTACGCTGATAAAAGCCAGGAAAGAAGTAACCGCAAACCATTATCACCGTATTTGGCGAAAATATGTTGCGTGGTGTGAGGCCAGGAAGGCCCCAACAGAGGAATTTCAGCTGGGTCATTTTCTGCACTTCCTACAGTCGGGAGTGACTATGGGCCTAAAATTGGGTTCCATTAAGGTCCAGATTTCGGCTCTGTCGATTTTCTTCCAGAAAGAACTGGCTTCACTGCCTGGAGTTCAGACATTTGTAAAGGGAGTGCTACATATTCAGCCCCTTTTTTGTGCCTTCTGTGGCACCTTGGGATCTCAACGTGGTGTTGAGTTTTCTTAAAATCACATTGGTTTGAGCCACTTAAAACTGTGGATTTGAAATATCTCACGTGGAAAGTGGTCATGTTATTGGCCTTGGCTTCGGCCAGGCGTGTGTCAGAATTGGCGGCTTTGTCATGTAAAAGCCCTTATCTGATTTTCCATATGGATAGGGCAGAATTGAGGACTAGTCCCCAGTTTCTCCCTAAGGTGGTATCAGCTTTTCACTTGAACCAACCTATTGTAGTGCCTGCGGCTACTAGGGACTTGGAAGATTCCAAGTTACTGGACGTAGTCAGGGCCTTAAAAATTTATATTTCCAGGACGGCTGGAGTCAGGAAAACTGACTCGTTTTTTATCCTGTAGGCACCCAACAAAATAGGTGCTCCTGCTGTAAGCAGACTATTGCTCGCTGAATTTGTAGCACAATTCAGCTGGAGCATTCTGCGGCTGGATTGCCGCATCCTAAATCAGTAACAGCCCATTCCACGAGGAAAGTGGGCTCATCTTGGGCAGCTGCCCGAGGGGTCTCGGCTTTACAACTTTGCCGAGCTGCAACTTGGTCAGGGGCAAAACACATTTGCTAAATTCTACAAATTTGATACCCTGGCTGAGGAGGACCTTGAGTTCTCTCATTCGGTGCTGCAGAGTCATCCGCACTCTCCCGCCCGTTTGGGAGCTTTGGTATAATCCCCATGGTCCTTACGGAGTTCCCAGCATCCACTAGGACGTCAGAGAAAATAAGATTTTACTCACCAGTAAATCTATTTCTCGTAGTCCGTAGTGGATGCTGGGCGCCCATCCCAAGTGCGGATTGTCTGCAATACTTGTATATAGTTATTGCCTAACTAAAGGGTTATTGTTGAGCCATCTGTTGAGAGGCTCAGTTTTATTTCATACTGTTAACTGGGTATAGTATCACGAGTTATACGGTGTGATTGGTGTGGCTGGTATGAGTCTTACCCGGGATTCAAAATCCTTCCTTATTGTGTCAGCTCTTCCGGGCACAGTATCCTAACTGAGGTCTGGAGGAGGGGCATAGAGGGAGGAGCCAGTGCACACCAGATAGTACCTAATCTTTCTTTTAGAGTGCCCAGTCTCCTGCGGAGCCCGTCTATTCCCCATGGTCCTTACGGAGTTCCCAGCATCCACTACGGACTACGAGAAATAGATTTACCGGTGAGTAAAATCTTATTTTATATAACACATATACAGTTGCACTTTATAGTAATAGTAATAAAACAAGATGGGGTAATAAGAGACAAAAAGGTAAGAGGGCCCTGCTCACAGGCACCTCCGTCCCCATGGCCATGTAACAGGATGTAGTTCTAATGCCGGCTGCCGGAATATCGGTGTTCAGGAGCCCAATGCCAGAATCCTGATTGCCAACATATTACTGGCGGTCGGAATGCCGACAACTCCCCCACCCCACCCCGTAATTCCCACTAGGTTGGCGGTTCTAAGCCACCAACCAAGTAGGAATAGAACCTGTGGCGAGCATTGCTCACCACCGGGCATGCAGCGTACCCAGGGCCGGTGCTAGGCTGTTTGGCACCCCCCTGCAAACTATAAGTTTGTGCCCTCCCATACTTCACAAAGGGTCAGCGCGGGCCGGGAAAAGGAATGTGGTCTTACAAGGAAGAGGCATGGCCACACAATAGTACCATTTAAAATTATGCCACACAGTAGCACAATCTTATTCACATTACACCGCACATAGTAGTGCTGTCCATTCACTTAATGCCCCAAGTAGTTCTGCTGCTTATACACATAATGCCCACAGTTGTGCCACTTATACATACTGTATATTGCCCACAGTAGTAGTGCCGCTTATACACATAATACCCACAGTAGTAGAACCCCTTATACATAATGCTCACAGTATGGCGATTATACACATAATGCCCCCAGTATTAGTGACCCTTATACACATAATGCCCCCAGTAGTAGTGCTGCTTATACATAATGTCCATGGTAGTAGTGCTGCTTATACACAGAATGCCCTATATCTAATGCCCCCCAGTAGTAGCATCCTTATACGTAATGCCCCCAGTAGTAGCATCCTCATAGGTAATGCCCCAGAAGTAGTGTCACTATACGTAATGCCCTCCCAGTAGTAGTGTCCTTATACATAATGCCCCCCAGTAGTAGCGTCCTTATACATAATGCCCCCCAGTAGTAGAGTCCTTATATGTAATGAACCCCAGTAGTAGCATCCTTATATGTAATGAACCCCAGTAGTAGCATCCTTATATGTAATGTCCCCTGTAGTAGCATCCTCATACATAATGCCCCCCAGTAGTAGAGTCCTTATATGTAATGAACCCCAGTAGTAGCATCCTTATATGTAATGTCCCCAGTAGTAGCGTCCTCATACATAATGCCCCCCAGTAGTAGAGTCCTTATATGTAATGAACCCCAGTAGTAGAGTCCTCATACATAATGCCCCCCAGTAGTACAGTCCTTATATGTAATGAACCCCAGTAGTAGAGTCCTTATATGTAATGAACCCCAGTAGTAGCGTCCTTATATGTAATGTCCCCAGTAGTAGCGTCCTCATACATAATGCCCCCCAGTAGTAGAGTCCTTATATGTAATGAACCCCAGTAGTAGCGTCCTTATATGTAATGTCCCCAGTAGTAGCGTCCTCATACATAATGCCCCCCAGTAGTAGCGTCCATATATATAATGAACCCCAGTAGTAGAGTCCTTATATGTAATGAACCCCAGTAGTAGCGTCCTTATATGTAATGTCCCCAGTAGTAGCGTCCTCATACATAATGCCCCCCAGTAGTAGAGTCCTTATATGTAATGAACCCCAGTAGTAGCGTCCTTATATGTTATGTCCCCAGTAGTAGCGTCCTCATACATAATGCCCCCCAGTAGTAGCATCCTTATATGTAATGAACCCCAGTAGTAGCGTCCTTATATGTAATGTCCCCAGTAGTAGCGTCCTCATACATAATGCCCCCCAAATTTTTCGGGTTTTGTGTTTTGGTTTTGGGTTCGGTTCCGCGGCCGCGTTTTGGGTTCGACCGCGTTTTGGCAAAACCTCACCGAATTTTTTTTGTCGGATTCGGGTGTGTTTTGGATTCGGGTGTTTTTTTCAAAAAACCCTAAAAAACAGCTTAAATCATAGAATTTGGGGGTCATTTTGATCCCAAAGTATTATTAACCTCAAAAACCATAATTTCCACTCATTTTCAGTCTATTCTGAATACCTCACACCTCACAATATTATTTTTAGTCCTAAAATTTGCACCGAGGTCGCTGTGTGAGTAAGATAAGCGACCCTAGTGGCCGACACAAACACCGGGCCCATCTAGGAGTGGCACTGCAGTGTCACGCAGGATGTCCCTTCCAAAAAACCCTCCCCAAACAGCACATGACGCAAAGAAAAAAAGAGGCGCAATGAGGTAGCTGTGTGAGTAAGATAAGCGACCCTAGTGGCCGACACAAACACCGGGCCCATCTAGGAGTGGCACTGCAGTGTCACGCAGGATGTCCCTTCCAAAAAACCCTCCCCAAACAGCACATGACGCAAAGAAAAAAAGAGGCGCAATGAGGTAGCTGACTGTGTGAGTAAGATAAGCGACCCTAGTGGCCGACACAAACACCAGGCCCATCTAGGAGTGGCACTGCAGTGTCACGCAGGATGTCCCTTCCAAAAAACCCTCCCCAAACAGCACATGACGCAAAGAAAAAAAGAGGCGCAATGAGGTAGCTGTGTGAGTAAGATAAGCGACCCTAGTGGCCGACACAAACACCGGGCCCATCTAGGAGTGGCACTGCAGTGTCACGCAGGATGGCCCTTCCAAAAAACCCTCCCCAAACAGCACATGACGCAAAGAAAAAAAGAGGCGCAATGAGGTAGCTGACTGTGTGAGTAAGATAAGCGACCCTAGTGGCCGACACAAACACCGGGCCCATCTAGGAGTGGCACTGCAGTGTCACGCAGGATGGCCCTTCCAAAAAACCCTCCCCAAACAGCACATGACGCAAAGAAAAATAAAAGAAAAAAGAGGTGCAAGATGGAATTGTCCTTGGGCCCTCCCACCCACCCTTATGTTGTATAAACAAAACAGGACATGCACACTTTAACCAACCCATCATTTCAGTGACAGGGTCTGCCACACGACTGTGACTGATATGACGGGTTGGTTTGGACCCCCCCCAAAAAAGAAGCAATTAATCTATCCTTGCACAAACTGGCTCTACAGAGGCAAGATGTCCACCTCATCATCATCCTCCGATATATCACCGTGTACATCCCCCTCCTCACAGATTATCAATTCGTCCCCACTGGAATCCACCATCTCAGCTCCCTGTGTACTTTGTGGAGGCAATTGCTGCTGGTCAATGTCTCCGCGGAGGAATTGATTATAATTCATTTTAATGAACATCATCTTCTCCACATTTTCTGGATGTAACCTCGTACGCCGATTGCTGACAAGGTGAGCGGCGGCACTAAACACTCTTTCGGAGTACACACTTGTGGGAGGGCAACTTAGGTAGAATAAAGCCAGTTTGTGCAAGGGCCTCCAAATTGCCTCTTTTTCCTGCCAGTATAAGTACGGACTGTGTGACGTGCCTACTTGGATGCGGTCACTCATATAATCCTCCACCATTCTTTCAATGTTGAGAGAATCATATGCAGTGACAGTAGACGACATGTCCGTAATCGTTGTCAGGTCCTTCAGTCCGGACCAGATGTCAGCATCAGCAGTCGCTCCAGACTGCCCTGCATCACCGCCAGCGGGTGGGCTCGGAATTCTGAGCCTTTTCCTCGCACCCCCAGTTGCGGGAGAATGTGAAGGAGGAGATGTTGACAGGTCGCGTTCCACTTGACTTGACAATTTTCTCACCAGCAGGTCTTTCAACCCCAGCAGACTTGTGTCTGCCGGAAAGAGAGATCCAAGGTAGGCTTTAAATCTAGGATCGAGCATGGTGGCCAAAATGTAGTGCTCTGATTTCAACAGATTGACCACCCGTGAATCCTTGTTAAGCGAATTAAGGGCTCCATCCACAAGTCCCACATGCCTAGCGGAATCGCTCCGTGTTAGCTCCTCCTTCAATGTCTCCAGCTTCTTCTGCAAAAGCCTGATGAGGGGAATGACCTGACTCAGGCTGGCAGTGTCTGAACTGACTTCACGTGTGGCAAGTTCAAAGGGCATCAGAACCTTGCACAACGTTGAAATCATTCTCCACTGCGCTTGAGACAGGTGCATTCCACCTCCTATATCGTGCTCAATTGTATAGGCTTGAATGGCCTTTTGCTGCTCCTCCAACCTCTGAAGCATATAGAGGGTTGAATTCCACCTCGTTACCACTTCTTGCTTCAGATGATGGCAGGGCAGGTTCAGTTTTTTTGGTGGTGCTCCAGTCTTCTGTACGTGGTGCCTGTACGCCGAAAGTGTCCCGCAATTCTTCTGGCCACCGACAGCATCTCTTGCACGCCCCTGTCGTTTTTTAAAAAATTCTGCACCACCAAATTCAAGGTATGTGCAAAACATGGGACGTGCTGGAATTTGCCCATATTTAATGCACACACAATATTGCTGGCGTTGTCCGATGCCACAAATCCACAGGAGAGTCCAATTGGGGTAAGCCATTCCGCGATGATCTTCCTCAGTTGCCGTAAGAGGTTTTCAGCTGTGTGCGTATTCTGGAAACCGGTGATACAAAGCGTAGCCTGCCTAGGAAAGAGTTGGCGTTTGCGAGATGCTGCTACTGGTGCCGCCGCTGCTGTTCTTGCGGCGGGAGTCCATACATCTACCCAGTGGGCTGTCACAGTCATATAGTCCTGACCCTGCCCTGCTCCACTTGTCCACATGTCCGTGGTTAAGTGGACATTGGGTACAGCTGCATTTTTTAGGACACTGGTGACTCTTTTTCTGAGGTCTGTGTACATTTTCGGTATCGCCTGCCTAGAGAAATGGAACCTAGATGGTATTTGGTACCGGGGACACAGTACCTCCAACAAGTCTCTAGTTGGCTCTGCAGTAATGATGGATCCTGGAACCACGTTTCTCACCACCCAGGATGCCAAGGCCTCAGTTATCCGCTTTGCAGTAGGATGACTGCTGTGATATTTCATCTTCCTCGCAAAGGACTGTTGGACAGTCAATTGCTTGGTGGAAGTAGTAAAAGTGGTCTTACGACTTCCCCTCTGGGATGACCATCGACTCCCAGCAGCAACAACAGCAGCGCCAGCAGCAGTAGGCGTTACACGCAAGAATGCATCGGAGGAATCCCAGGCAGGAGAGGAATCATCAGAATTGCCAGTGACATGGCCTGCAGGACTATTGGCATTCCTGGGGAAGGAGGAAATTGACACTGAGGGAGTTGGTGGGGTGGTTTGCGTGAGCTTGGTTACAAGAGGAAGGGATTTACTGGTCAGTGGACTGCTACCGCTGTCGGCCAAAGTTTTTGAACTTGTCACTGACTTATTATGAATGCGCTGCAGGTGACGTATAAGGGAGGATGTTCCGAGGTGGTTAACGTCCTTACCCCTACTTATTACAGCTTGACAAAGGGAACACACGGCTTGACAAATGTTGTCCGCATTTCTGGTGAAATACTTCCACACCGAAGAGCTGATTTTTTTGGTATTTTCACCAGGCATGTCAACGGCCATATTCCTCCCACGGACAACAGGTGTCTCCCCGGGTGCCTGACTTAAACAAACCACCTCACCATCAGAATCCTCCTGGTCAATTTCCTCCCCAGCGCCAGCAACACCCATATCCTCCTCATCCTGGTGTACTTCAACACTGACATCTTCAATCTGACTATCAGGAACTGGACTGCGGGTGCTCCTTCCAGCACTTGCAGGGGGCGTGCAAATGGTGGAAGGCGCATGCTCTTCACGTCCAGTGTTGGGAAGGTCAGGCATCGCAACCGACACAATTGGACTCTCCTTGTGGATTTGGGATTTCGAAGAACGCACAGTTCTTTGCTGTGCTTTTTCCAGCTTGAGTCTTTTCATTTTTCTAGCGAGAGGCTGAGTGCTTCCATCCTCATGTGAAGCTGAACCACTAGCCATGAACATAGGCCAGGGCCTCAGCCGTTCCTTGCCACTCCGTGTGGTAAATGGCATATTGGCAAGTTTACGCTTCTCCTCCGACAATTTTATTTTAGGTTTTGGAGTCCTTTTTTTACTGATATTTGGTGTTTTGGATTTGACATGCTCTGTACTATGACATTGGGCATCGGCCTTGGCAGACGACGTTGCTGGCATTTCATCGTCTCGGCCATGACTAGTGGCAGCAGCTTCAGCACGAGGTGGAAGTGGATCTTGATCTTTCCCTAATTTTGGAACCTCAACATTTTTGTTCTCCATATTTTAATAGGCACAACTAAAAGGCACCTCAGGTAAACAATGGAGATGGATGGATACTAGTATACAATTATGGATGGACAGCCGAGTGCCGACACAGAGGTAGCTACAGCCGTGGACTACCGTACTGTACTGTGTCTGCTGCTAATATAGACTGGATGATAATGAGATGTAGTATGTATAAAGAAGAAAAAAAAAACCACGGGTAGGTGGTATACAATTATGGATGGACTGCCGAGTGCCGACACAGAGGTAGCTACAGCCGTGGACTACCGTACTGTACTGTGTCTGCTGCTAATATAGACTGGTTGATAATGAGATGTAGTATGTATGTATAAAGAAGAAAGAAAAAAAAACCACGGGTAGGTGGTATACAATTATGGACGGACTGCCGAGTGCCGACACAGAGGTAGCTACAGCCGTGGACTACCGTACTGTGTCTGCTGCTAATATAGACTGGTTGATAAAGAGATGTAGTATGTATGTATAAAGAAGAAAGAAAAAAAAACCACGGGTAGGTGGTATACAATTATGGATGGACTGCCGAGTGCCGACACAGAGGTAGCTACAGCCGTGGACTACCGTACTGTACTGTGTCTGCTGCTAATATAGACTGGATGATAATGAGATGTAGTATGTATAAAGAAGAAAAAAAAAACCACGGGTAGGTGGTATACAATTATGGATGGACTGCCGAGTGCCGACACAGAGGTAGCTACAGCCGTGGACTACCGTACTGTACTGTGTCTGCTGCTAATATAGACTGGTTGATAATGAGATGTAGTATGTATGTATAAAGAAGAAAGAAAAAAAACCACGGGTAGGTGGTATACAATTATGGACGGACTGCCGAGTGCCGACACAGAGGTAGCTACAGCCGTGGACTACCGTACTGTACTGTGTCTGCTGCTAATATAGACTGGATGATAATGAGATGTAGTATGTATAAAGAAGAAAGAAAAAAAAACCACGGGTAGGTGGTATACAATTATGGATGGACTGCCGAGTGCCGACACAGAGGTAGCTACAGCCGTGGACTACCGTACTGTACTGTGTCTGCTGCTAATATAGACTGGATGATAATGAGATGTAGTATGTATAAAGAAGGAAAAAAAAACCACGGGTAGGTGGTATACAATTATGGATGGACTGCCGAGTGCCGACACAGAGGTAGCTACAGCCGTGGACTACCGTACTGTACTGTGTCTGCTGCTAATATAGACTGGATGATAATGAGATGTAGTATGTATAAAGAAGAAAGAAAAAAAAACCACGGGTAGGTGGTATACAATTATGGACGGACTGCCGAGTGCCGACACAGAGGTAGCTACAGCCGTGGACTACCGTACTGTACTGTGTCTGCTGCTAATATAGACTGGATGATAATGAGATGTAATATGTATAAAGAAGAAAGAAAAAAAAAACCACGGGTAGGTGGTATACAATTATGGACGGACTGCCGAGTGCCGACACAGAGGTAGCTACAGCCGTGGACTACCGTACTGTACTGTGTCTGCTGCTAATATAGACTGGTTGATAATGAGATGTAGTATGTATAAAGAAGAAAGAAAAAAAAACCACGGGTAGGTGGTATAAAATTATGGATGGACTGCCGAGTGCCGACACAGAGGTAGCTACAGCCGTGGACTACCGTACTGTACTGTGTCTGCTGCTAATATAGACTGGATGATAATGAGATGTAGTATGTATAAAGAAGAAAAAAAAAACACGGGTAGGTGGTATACAATTATGGAAGGACTGCCGAGTGCCGACACAGAGGTAGCTACAGCCGTGGACTACCGTACTGTACTGTGTCTGCTGCTAATATAGACTGGATGATAATGAGATGTAGTATGTATAAAGAAGAAAGAAAAAAAAAACCACGGGTAGGTGGTATACAATTATGGATGGACTGCCGAGTGCCGACACAGAGGTAGCTACAGCCGTGAAATACCGTACTGTGTCTGCTGCGACTGGATGATAAATAATGATATAAAAAATATATATATATCACTACTGCAGCCGGACAGGTATATATTATATAATGACGGACCTGCTGGACACTGTCTGTCAGCAGAATGAGTTTTTTATAGAATAAAAAAACACCACACAAGTCACACGACGAGTGTTTAACTTTTTCAGGCAATCACAATATAGTATACTATACTGGTGGTCAGTGTGGTCAGGTCACTGGTCAGTCACACTGGCAGTGGCACTCCTGCAGCAAAAGTGTGCACTGTTTAATTTTAATAATATGTACTCCTGGCTCCTGCTATAACCTATAACTGCTCCCCAGTCTCCCCCACAATTAAGCTGTGTGAGCACAGTCAGATATTATACATAGATGATGCAGCACACTGGGCTGAGCACAGATATGGTATGTGACTGAGTCACTGTGTATCGTTTTTTTCAGGCAGAGAACGGATTATATTAAATAAAACTGCACTGGTGGTCACTGGTCAGTGGTCAGTCACTAGTAAACTCTGCACTCTCTAGTACTCCTAAGCTCCAGTAAATCAAGTGTCTCTGTCTCAATCTCACTCTCTCTCTTCTAATCCAAATGGAGAGGACGCCAGCCACGTCCTCTCCCTATCAATCTCAATGCACGTGTGAAAATGGCGGCGACGCGCGGCTCCTTATATAGAATCCGAGTCTCGCGATAGAATCCGAGCCTCGCGAGAATCCGACAGCGTCATGATGACGTTCGGGCGCGCTCGGGTTAACCGAGCAAGGCGGGAAGATCCGAGTCGCTCGGATCCGTGTAAAAAAAGCTGAAGTTCGGGCGGGTTCGGATTCCGAGGAACCGAACCCGCTCATCTCTAGTAATGAACCCCAGTAGTAGAGTCCTTATATGTAATGTCCTCAGTAGTAGCGTCCTCATACATAATGCCCCCCAGTAGTAGCATCCTTATATGTAATGAACCCCAGTAGTAGCGTCCTTATATGTAATGTCCCCAGTAGTAGCGTCCTCATACATAATGCCCCCCAGTAGTAGCGTCCTTATATGTAATGAACCCCAGTAGTAGAGTCCTTATATGTAATGAACCCCAGTAGTAGCGTCCTTATATGTAATGTCCCCAGTAGTAGCATCCTCATACATAATGCCCCCCAGTAGTAGAGTCCTTATATGTAATGAACCCCAGTAGTAGCGTCCTTATATGTAATGTCCCCAGTAGTAGCATCCTCATACATAATGCCCCCCAGTAGTAGAGTCCTTATATGTAATGAACCCCAGTAGTAGAGTCCTTATATGTAATGTCCCCAGTAGTAGCGTCCTCATACATAATGCCCCCCCAGTAGTAGCGTCCTCATACATAATGCCCCCCAGTAGTAGCATCCTCATACATAATGCCCCCCAGTAGTAGAGTCCTTATATGTAATGAACCCCAGTAGTAGCGTCCTCATACATAATGCCCCCCAGTAGTAGAGTCCTTATATGTAATGAACCCCAGTAGTAGCATCCATATGCGTAATGTCCCCTAGTAGTAGTGTCCATAATGCACGCACACACATACAAACCCCACACACACACACACACACACACACACACACACACACACACACACACACACACACACACACCCACCATACACACAAACATGCACACACATACACACCCCCACCATACACACACACAAACACACACACATACACACCTAACACACACACAGCACACACACATACGGACACACACCCGCCACAAAGACACACGCACATCTCTCACCCTCCACTTACCTAGGTTTTGCTGGCCACCACTGTTTACTCTTCCTCTGTACAGCAGCCGGGTCCCGTGTAGATCCCCCACCATCCCATGTAGCTCCTACCCCTCATTCCGGTGTAGCTCCGTCCCCTCTCTGAGACCCGCACACAGCCGCTGTCACAGGTGAGGGAGTAGGCTTTTCATGCTGACGGCGCCGCTGCCTGTCATACATTGAGACAGGCACAGCAGCAGGGATGCTGAGTGGGGAGAGCGCCTCTCCAGTCTGGCGCCTCCCTGCTTTGCATCCCTTCACTGAGCGGGTAGTGCCAGGCTTGAGCGTACCCATTCCCATGCAACTACTTCAGATTGTTCTGACTATGAGTTTGACACATTAATTGTATAGTAGCAGTACTATGAAAACTTAGCTGGGAGTTAGGCTTCAGGAAGAGTGAGTGTAGCTCATAATGGCTAACTCTCCCTGTATGTCAGGGAGACTCTCTGAAACAGCAGCAATCTCCCTGACTCCCTGAAGAGTCTAGCAATCTCCCTGATTGCATCGGTATCTGGTCTTTATGGTTGCACCAGCCGTCCAGTAACTGCAACAGATGCAGTGCCGGATTTCCCACTAGACACATGCCTAGTGGCGGCACCTGATGGAGGCGGCACAGCATGTCCCCCCTGCCCCAAACCAGAGGAGTGGTTAGATGGACGAGAGCCAGTCGCCACTATCATTGGAGTGCGGGGGAAGGGGGAGAGATTGACCCGGTGTGAGGTGGGGAGAAACTGGTGAGACTGCAGCTAATGTACTCGGGGGTGGGAGACAGCCACCCGCCACTGTGTTCTGTGGAGGGGTTATTGTGGTGGTGGTGGTGAGAGTCGCCCACTGCCCGCTGCTGTGAACAGGGTGTGTACAATATGGGGGAGAGACTGATCCGCTGTGATCGGGGGCAGAAGACAGCTAGCAGGGTGGGGAGGTGCAAGAGCTAGCCGCCACTGTAATTGGAGTGCGGGTGAAGGGGGTGAGTCTGCCGCTACTGTCATCTGAGGTGAGAGAGGTGGTGAGGTTGGGGACAGGGGAGATGCAGCTGTGGGAAGGGGTTCCTATGTGCTAGTCTGCTGCTGTGTTGGTGTTAGGGGGGTACCACACACACACACACACACACATATAAGTAGTTATGCACTGACAGCAATCAACGTTTTGTGGGTATAGACCCCTTTATCAATGACTATTTGACTGGTTTATTACATGCCGTGGAGTGCCTGACACATGAAAGCTGTGTACATTATATATATATAAATATATATAGATAGATAGATAGATATAAACTGTGTCCCCCTGCTAAATATATAAATATACAGGATCCTGACACTCCCGGAGGGTTAGCCCTAGACGCCACTCCCCAAAGGTTAGGGTAGGGGACAGGGGTAGAAATTCTGCAAGCAACATTGCGCTATTGGTCACCCACCCTGGCTACTTTCCCCCTGCCAGCCCCCCGCTGGCCGCATCCCTCCTCCCCCCTGCTGTTTCTCACTTCATGTTGGGCAGCCAGGAAGAGCTGGTAGCTATTAGCTAAGGGATAGGAGCTGGCGTGGATGGTGGTGAGTCTCACACACACACACGCACACACACACACACACACACACACACACACGCACACACACACACACGCACACACATACACTCTCACCTGGTGCAATGTGTATAAGGGGCTACCTGGTGCAATGTGTATAAGGGGCTACTTGGTGCAATGTGCATAAGGGGCTGCTTGATGCAATTAGTATAAGGGGCTCTACCTGGTGTAACATGTATAAAAGGGGCTCTACCTGGCATTGTGTGCATAAAAGGGGCTCTGCCTGGTGTAATGTGTACAAGGGGCTCTACCTGGCGCAATATGTATAACGGGCTCTTCCTGGTGTGTATAAGGAGTACTACTGTGTAGTGTAATGTGACTGATGGACACTACTGTGCGGTGTAATGTGAATTGTTACTATTCTGTGGCTACGCCCCTTCCTGTGGTGCTTGGAGGAGAGCAGCCAATATTGTGCCTAGGGGCGGCCTGACCCCTAAATCCGGCTCTGAACATATGTACCTCTTAATGGAAGTATCTGTTTTGTGTCCTCAACTAATTCTTTCGCAGTTACCTGAGCACACCATCACTATACAATTGCTCGCCTCTCCAGGTATAAGGAGATGTTAATCAACTATACATAAAAATCCATACATTTGTATGTATGCTTATCCATTCTTTTTTTTGTCTGCCACTCTGCCTTGTCTTGCCCCCTTCTAGTGCCGGATTAAACCCTGTGCAAATTATCTCCTAATACATTTTTAATTGTACTAACCAACAGTCTGCAATCTGGAAACTGTAATGTAAATCTTAACTCTATAGTTTATGTACTTTAAGTTGTTAATGGGTACATTACAGTAACGCATTAATACAGTATTTTCTCTATAGAGTTAATGTAAGGTTTTTGTTTCTACGAGTTGATTCATTTTATTTTTATTTGGAAACAATTTAAGAAAGCTTGACTGGAATTTTCCAGTCAAGCTGGTGCCTACCCTGCCTGTTTGGTAATCCGGCACTGCCCCTTCCCACTTCATGCCACCCCTCCCTACAATACTTACCAATTCCCAGCACAATGAGTGGTCTGTTCTGCACATGTCAGAGATAGGACAGACCTTAGCTGATTTTTAAATAAATCACTACAAACTGATCACTTCTGTTGAAATCTAGAAAGGGTTTAATCAGATGTGGTAGGGAAATCCATAAGTGGACAACAACATGGGATAAGTCTTGTAAGAGGGTGAGATGAGAGATAATTATCAGAGTAGGGAACATCAGAGGAAGATCTAATGGGCCCTACACACTGGCCGACTACACTGAAAGATATAATGGATCTTGTTCAAGATATCATTCATATCTTTCAGTGTGTATGCACCAACAATGAACGATACGCGGTCCTGCGCTCGTTCATCGTTGGTACTGGGTCGTTTATACATGCATGTCAATATGGACAATCTCGTCCATATTAGCATGCATGGCTATTGGGTCGGGAGACGGGTGACAACCCCATCCCCGCCACCGGGTCGCCCATCGGCTGTATTGGCTGTCGGGCACTTCGGCAGCCAATCGCGCAGTGTGTAGGGCCCTTAAGACAGCAATGGAGAGACAACTTTGAGATGAGGTTTGAGATGTATGAATGGGTGGTGAGAATTTACACTGGATTCTGGAAGATTAGAGGAGCACTATAGATCTGAAGTGAGGAGCTTTCAGAAGGTGCTGACACCAAGGCAACAGGCTTTGGAGAGGTATGAAATTAAGCTGGTGGTGAGGAAGTTTTGCGTGGAAGTGGTTAATCTAGGAGAAGTGAAGCTGGTGAGTTCTGCTTTGAACATACAGTATTGAGCTGTAGGTGGTGTTGAGACATGAATATGTAAATTACAGATAGATAGTTGTCCAAACAAGATAATATAGTGGGGAAGAGTACAGGGGTCAATAAGGTCAGCAAGAGAATAGGTGTATACAGTGAAAAGTGAGAAGGACTCAAAGCAGAGTCTTGTGGGATCCCAACATACAATAGCAGTGGACAGGAGGATGTGTCACAGGTAGATAATCTGACAGAGAACTTACAGTAGTGAACCTAGAAAGCTTAGTAGCGTGAAGGGTGTGTAGGAAAAGAGGGCGATCACTGGGCTCAAAAGTGGCAGAGGTCTAAGAGGATAAGCATAGGAAAGAGACATTTAGACTTTGCTGTAAGTAGATTACTGATCTCTTCCATAAGGACTATTGGGTCTGTAAATGGAAGATAAAGCAACATTGGCATTTTTACACGAGCTGCTCAAGTATTTTTGGTTCTTGCATAAAATCCTAAACGTGTATTGGAATCTTCTGGTTCTATTCACTGTATGAATGACTACATGGAATCAGTATGATATCCCGATGGACAGTTCCCGGCGACGGCATCCCGGCCATCAGAATCCCGACAGCACCTCCAAAAGTTTCCTAACCCTTCCCTGCCCCCTACCCTAACCCTCTTTTGTGGGTTCCTAACCCTCCCCGGAGATGCCTAATCCTAACCCTCCCTTCCCCGCTGCCTAAACCTAACCCTCCCTGCTTGGTGCCTAACTCTAACCTCCCCTTCCAAGTGCTAAAACCTAAACCCCTCTCCCTAGGTACCTAACCATACCCTTCTCATCCCTGCACCCATATCCTAACCCCCTTTCTAATGCCTACACCTAACCACCCTACCCCCGTGGCAGAACGCCAGCACTGGAAGAAGGATCGGGATTCCGGGCGTCTGTATTTTGATCCCGGGATTCCAAGTTTTATTGGGATTTTTATGCCGGCTTTATGCCATCGTTCAGGATTCTAACGTTGGTATTTTGACCACCGGGATCCAATCCGGTGGCATTTTAACTACATCCCTACTACACAATTGTAAATGCATGAATTATCCAGGTATTATAGATAATGATCTAACTCATATAATCTTTTGTGTCATTTAGCACTTCCTATGCTGATATATTATTTGCTAAAGATTTGAGGACCCTAATATATTAGAAGATTTAAGAGAGCTGCAATAAACCCCCGTTCATTGTACATTGTTTAATTACCAGCTCCTAGCTATCAGCTCTTTGGGAAAGGTATGCTGGGGCTATTTATTTAGATGTGTTATGTGCAAACCATATTTATGCAATATTAAACACTAATAATTCTATTCAACATAGGCATAGCTATAGTGGGTGCAGGGGTGCCATTGCTATGGGGCCCAGAGTCTTAGGGGACCCTGTGCCCAGATTATATACAGTAATTGCATACCAGTTTACCAGATTTCCCTGTTAAGCAACTGGGTCCGACCTATCGCCCAGCCTGAATGGGGTGACATTGCGATTTCAGGGAGAGGTGCGTCTAGTGGATTATAATTCTAAGGGCCTGGGGGCACTATAATATGGCATAATCTAACTGGAGGGCACTGTAAAGTGGCATTATCTGACGTGCTCATTGTAATGTGCTATAATATGAACTGGGGGGTACTATAATGTTTCATAATATAAACTAGGGCACTGTAATGTGGCATAATATGAAGTGGAGGCACTATAGTGTTATCATGATATGAACTGAGGGTACTGTAATGTGGCATGATTTAAAAAGGACAGAACTGTAATCTACCTAGGGGCAGAGAAGGTTGTGCAGAAGTACAGAATCCGCAGTGAGCCCTGTGATTACGCTGTTTCAGGATAGCGTTATTATCGTACAGATCACATTTTCCATTCTAAGTATGGGATAT
This sequence comes from Pseudophryne corroboree, assembly GCF_028390025.1. Lineage (NCBI taxonomy): Eukaryota > Metazoa > Chordata > Amphibia > Anura > Myobatrachidae > Pseudophryne > Pseudophryne corroboree. The sequence goes on along the minus strand of NC_086451.1, from coordinate 93,396,810 downwards.
GCAAACTTGATTACTAAAGAAAAAGTGATTTAAAGAGTTTGGAGCAGTCTTTCATGAAAACTGCTCCAAAAGTCCTTTAATACACTCAGTTGATACTAAAATAATGTGAAAGGGGTATGAAAACACCCTTTTTCACATTATTTTAGTAAAAATATTGATAATAAATGTGACGGTTAATGTGAATTGGGGGTACTATGAGACATAATGTCTAGGAAATTTTAGGAAATACAAACAGACTCAAAATAATAACGACAAAGAGGTGTATCTTGACAGGTGGCAGGATGCTAAGAAAGTGATCAGACGTGCAAAGGCAGAATCTGAGGAGAAAATGGCCCAGTCAGTAGATAAAGGGGGCAAAACTTTTTTTAAGTATATAAATGAAAGGAAAAAATCAAATGGAGGAATAATAAGACTTAAGACAGAGAGTGAGAATTTGGTGGAGGAAGACAAGGCAATAGCAGATCACCTACATCATTATTTTTGCTCCGTATTTACTACAGAAGGAGAAGGGAAGGGGCCACAGTTAAGCTGCAAGGACATTTATAAAAATAAGGTAGATGAAACTACATTTACAGAGGAGAAGGTCCTAACAGAACTTTCAAAACTAAAAGTGGAAAAATCAATGGGGCCAAATGGGATACACCCAAGGATACTAAAAGAGCTAAAAGATGTGCTGGTGGCACCATTAACAGAATTATTTAACCAGTCACTAAATACAGGTGCCATTCCAGAGGACTGGAAAAGAGCAAATGTAGTTCCACTGTACAAAAGTGGAAGCAAGGAAGAAGCAAGTAACTACAGACCAGTAAGCCTTACATCAGTAGTAGGGAAAGTAATGGAAAAACTATTAAAATAAAGAGTAGTGGAATATCTTAAATCAAACAACTTACAGGATCCAAAACAGCATGGATTTACTGGTGGGAGATCATGCCAAACAAATCTTATTGACTTTTCTCTGACGTCCTAAGTGGATGCTGGGACTCCGTAAGGACCATGGGGAATAGCGGCTCCGCAGGAGACTGGGCACAACTAAAGAAAGCTTTAGGACTACCTGGTGTGCACTGGCTCCTCCCACTATGACCCTCCTCCAGACCTCAGTTAGAATCTTGTGCCCGGCAAAGCTGGATGCACACTAGGGGCTCTCCTGAGCTCCTAGAAAGAAAGCATATTTTAGGTTTTTTATTTTACAGTGAGATCTGCTGGCAACAGACTCACTGCAGCGAGGGACTAAGGGGAGAAGAAGCGAACCTACCTAACTGGTGGTAGCTTGGGCTTCTTAGGCTACTGGACACCATTAGCTCCAGAGGGATCGACCGCAGGAACCGGCCTTGATGTTCGGTCCCGGAGCCGCGCCGCCGGCCCCCTTACAGAGCCAGAAGCAAGAAGTGTTCCGGAAAATCGGCGGCAGAAGACTTCTGTCTTCAACAAGGTAGCGCACAGCACTGCAGCTGTGTGCCATTGCTCCTCATGCACACCTCACACTCCGGTCACTGATGGGTGCAGGGCGCTGGGGGGGGGGCGCCCTGAGCAGCAATAAAAACACCTTGGCTGGCAAAATAATCACAATATATAGTCCCAGAGGCTATATATGTGATAAATACCCCTGCCAGAATCCATATAAAAGCGGGAGAAAAGTCCGCAAAAAAGGGGCGGAGCTATCTCCCTCAACACACTGGCGCCATTTTCTCTTCACAGTGCAGCTGGAAGACAGCTCCCCAGGCTCTCCCCTGTAGTTTTCAGGCTCAAAGGGTTAAAAAGAGAGGGGGGGCACTAAATTTAGGCGCAATATTGTGTATACAAGCAGCTATTGGGAAAAATCACTCAGTTATAGTGTTAATCCCTACATTATATAGCGCTCTGGTGTGTGCTGGCATATTCTCTCTCTGTCTCCCCCAGTGCCGTAACTAGGCATTTTAGCGCTGTGTGCAAGAAACGATAGTGGCGCCCCCCCCCCCATGTAAGATA
>NC_086451.1:93237345-93392345 GCF_028390025.1 Pseudophryne corroboree | reverse complement strand
AGGTATTAACCGACAGTGTCAACTCCTTACATAAAAGGCTGGATGACGTAACAGCTGTGGGACAGCCGGCTTCTCAGCCCGCGCCTGCCCAGGCGTCTCAAAGGTTATCAGGGGCTCAAAAACGCCCGCTACATCAGATGGCAGACACAGATGTCGACACGGAGTCTGACTCCAGTGTCGACGAGGTTGAGATATATATATATTCACAATCCACTAGGAACGTCCGTAACATGATCTCGGCAATAAAAAAAAATGTGTTACACATTTCTGACATTAACCCAAGTACCACTAAAAAAGGGGTTTTATGTTTGGGGAGAAAAAGCAGCCAGTGTTTTGTTCCCCCATCCGATGAGTGAATGAAGTGTGTGAAGAAGCGTGGGTTCCCCCGATAAGAAACTGGTAATTTCAAAAAAGTTACTGATGGCGTACCCTTTCCCGCCAGAGGATAGGTCACGTTGGGAGATATCCCCTAGGGTGGATAAGACGCTCACACGTTTGTCAAAAAAGGTGGAACTGCCGTCTTAGGATACGGCCACTTTGAAGGTGCCTGCTGATAAAAAGCAGGAGGCTATCCTGAAGTCTGTATTTACACACTCAGGTACTATACTGAGACCTGCAATTGCCTCAGCATGGACTGATACCCTGTCAGATAATATAATATCCTAGACAGGGATAATATTTTGCTAACATAGAGCATATTAAAAGACGTCGTCTTATATATGAGGGATGCACAGAGGGATATTTGCCGGCTGGCATCCAGAATTAATGCAATGTCCATTCTGCCAGGAGGGTATTAGGGACCCGGCAGTGGACAGGTGATGCTGACTTTAAAGGCACATAGAGATTCTGCCTTATAAGGGTGAGAAATTGTTTGGGGATGGTCTTTGGGACCTCGTATCTACAGCAACAGCTGGGAAGAATTTTTTTTTACCTCAGGTTTCCTCACAGCCTAAGAAAACTGTATTATCAAGTACAGTCCTTTCGGCTTCAGAAAAGCAAGCGGGTCAAAGGCGCTTCCTTTCTGCACAGAGACAAGGGAAGAGGGAAACAAAAATCTTCCCCCGCTTCCTCTGAGTCCACCGCATGTCGCTGGGACTCCACAGGTGGAGCCAGGTGCGGTGGGGGCGCGTCTCGGGAACTTCAGCGACCAGTGGGCTCGCTCACAGGTAGATCCCTGGGTTCTGCAAGTTGTATCACAGGGATACAAGCTGGAGTTCGAGGCGACTCCACCTCGCCGTTACCTCAAATCAGCCTTGCCTGCTGCCTTCGGAGAAAGGAGAGGTAGTACTGGCGGCAATTCACAAGCTGTACTTCCAGCAGGTGATAATCAAGGTACCCCTCCTTCAACAAGGCCGGGGTTACTATTCCACAAGGTTTGTGGTGCCGAAACCGGATGGTTCGGTGAGACCCATTTTAAAATTGGAATCCTTGAACACATATATAAAAAAAAATCAAGTTCAAGATGGAATCGCTCAGGGCGGTTATTGCAAGCCTGGACGAGGGAGATTACATGGTATATCTGGACATCAAGGATGCTTGCCTGCATGTCCCATTTACCATCCTCGCCAGGAGTACCTCAGATTTGTGGTACAGGATTGTCATTACCAATTCCAGACATTGCCGTTCGGCCTGTCCACGGCACCGAGGGTATTTACCAAGGTAATGGCCAAAATGATGTTACTCCTTCGAAAAAAGGGAGTTTTAATTATCCCATACTTGGACGATCTCCTGATAAAGGCGAGGTCCAGGGAGCAGTGGTTGGTAGGGGTAGCACTATCTCTGAAGGGCTACAACAGCACGGTTGAATTCTAAATATTCCAAAGTCACAGCTGGTCCCTACGACACGTCTACTGTTCCTGGGAATGGTTCTGGACACAGACCAGAAAAAAGTGTTTCTCCCGGAGGAGAAGGCCAAGGAGCTGTCATCTCTAGTCAGAGGCCTCCTGAAACCAAAACAGGTGTCGGTGCATTACTGCACGCGAGTCCTGGGAAAAATGGTAGCTTTCTACGAAGCAATTCCATTCGGTAGGTTCCATGCAAGAACTTTTCAGTGGAACCGGTTGGACAAGTGGTCCGGATCGCATCTCAGATGCATCGGCTGATAACCCTGTCTCCATGGACTAGGGTGTCTCTGCTGTGGTGGCTGCAGAGTGCTCATCTTCAAGAGAGCCGCAGATTCGGCATACAGGACTGGGTCCTGGTGACCACGGATGCCAGCCTTCGAGGCTGGGGGGCAGTCACACAGGGAAGTAACTTCCAGGGACTACGGTCAAACCAGGAGATTTCCCTACACATAAATATTCTGGAACTGAGGGACATTTACAATGCCCTAAGTCAAGCAAGACCCCTGCTTCAAAACCAGCCGGTACTGATTCAGTCAGACAACATCACGGTGGTCGCCCATGTAAACCGACAGGGCGGTACAAGAAGCAGGGTGGCGATGGCAGAAGCCACAAGGATTCTCCGATGGGCAGAAAATAACGGGTTAGCACTGTCAGCAGTGTTCATTCCGGGAGTGGACAACTGGGAAGCAGACTTCCTCAGCAGGCACGACCTCCACTCGGGAGAGGGGGGACTTCATCAAGAAGTCTTCCAAATAATTGTAAACCGTTGGGAAAGGCCACAGGTGGACATGATGGCGTCCCGCCTCAATAAAAAGATATTGCCCCAGATCAAGGGACCCTCAGGCGATAGCTGTGGATGCTCTAGTGACACCGTGGGTGTACCAGGCGGTTTTATGTGTTCCCTCATCTGCCTCTCATACCCAAGGTACTGAGAATAATAAGAAGGAGAGGAGTACGAACTATACTCGTGGTTCCGGATTGGCCAAGAAGTGCTTGGTACCCAGAACTTCATGAAATGATCTCAGAGGACCCATGGCCTCTGCCGCTCAGACAGGACCTGCTGCAGTGGGGGCCCTGTCTGTTCCAAGACTTACCGCGGCTGCGTTTGACGGCATGGCGGTTGAACACCGGATCCTAAAGGAAAAAGGCATTCCGGAGGAAGTCATTCCTACGCTGATTAAGGCTAGGAAAGATGTGATCGCAAAACATTATCACCGCATATGGCGAAAATATGTTGCTTGGTGTGAGGCCAGGAAGGCCCCAACGGAGGAATTTCAACTGGGTCGATTTCTGCACTTCCTACAGTCAGGAGTGACTATGGGCCTTAAATTGGGTTCCATTAAGGTCCAGATTTCGGCTCTGTACATTTTCTTCCAAAAAGAACTGGCTTCACTGCTTAAAGTTCAGACTTTTGTTAAGGGAGTGCTACATATTCAGCCCCCGTTTGTGCCTCCAGTGGCACCGTGGGATCTCAACGTGGTGTTGGGTTTCCTAAAGTCACATTGGTTTGAGCCACTTAAAACCGTGGATTTGAAATATCTCACGTGGAAAGTGGTCATGCTGTTGGCCTTGGCTTCGTCCAGGCGGGTGTCAGAGTTGGCGGCTTTGTCATGTAAAAGCCCTTATCTGATTTTCCATATGAATAGGGCAGAATTGAGGACTCGTCCCCAGTTTCTCCCTAAGGTGGTATCAGCATTTCATTTGAACCAACCTATTGTGGTGCCTGCGGCTACTAGGGACTTGGAGGATTCCAAGTTACTGGACGTAGTCAGGGCCTTGAAAATATATGTTTCCAGGACGGCTGGAGTCAGGAAAACTGACTCGCTATTTATCCTGTATGCACCCAACAAGCTGGGTGCTCCTGCTTCGAAGCAGACTATTGCTCGCTGGATCTGTAGCACAATTCAGCTTGCGCATTCTGCGGCTGGACTGCCGCATCCTAAATCTATAAAAGCCCATTCCACAAGGAAGGTGGGCTCTTCTTGGGCGGCTGCCCGAGGGGTCTCGGCTTTACAATTTTGCCGAGCTGCTACTTGGTCAGGGTCTAACACTTTTGCTGAATTCTACAAATTTGATACCCTGGCTGAGGAGGACCTTGAGTTTGCTCATTCGGTGCTGCAGAGTCATCCGCACTCTCCCGCCCGTTTGGGAGCTTTGGTATAATCCCCATGGTCCTTACGGAGTCCCAGCATCCACTTAGGACGTCAGAGAAAATAAGATTTTACTCACCGGTAAATCTATTTCTCGTAGTCCGTAGTGGATGCTGGGCGCCCATCCCAAGTGCGGATTGTCTGCAATACTTGTATATAGTTATTGTTACCTAAAGGGTTATTGTTGAGCCATCTGTTAAGAGGCTCAGTTATATTTCATACTGTTAACTGGGTATAATATCACGAGTTATACGGTGTGATTGGTGTGGCTGGTATGAGTCTTACCCGGGATTCAAAATCCTTCCTTATTGTGTCAGCTCTTCCGGGCACAGTATCCTAACTGAGGTCTGGAGGAGGGTCATAGTGGGAGGAGCCAGTGCACACCAGGTAGTACTAAAGCTTTCTTTAGTTGTGCCCAGTCTCCTGCGGAGCCGCTATTCCCCATGGTCCTTACGGAGTCCCAGCATCCACTACGGACTACGAGAAATAGATTTACCGGTGAGTAAAATCTTATTTTTTTACTCTGTGATGAAAATAATAGATCAAGGGGGAGCTGTAGATGTAGCATATCTAGACTTTAGTAAGGCATTTGACACTGTCCCACATCGCAGACTGCTAAATAAACTTGAAAGCATAGGGGTGGATTATAAAACAGTTAAATTGATAAGAACCTGGTTGCAGGATAGGAAACAGACAGTTGTAGTAAATGTATTGCAATATTTGGAAGGAAATGTTACCAGTGGAGTACCCCAGGGATCTGTACTTGGACCAGTTCTCTTTAATATCTTTGTTGGTGACATTGCAAATGGTATTAAAGGGAAAGTATGCCTTTTTGCAGATGATACAAAGATTTGCAACAGGGTAGACACACCGGGAGGGGTAAAACAAATGATTGATGACCTAGGTAGGCTTGAGAAATGGTCAAGAACGTGGCAACTACAGTTTAATGCTAAAAAATACAAAATCATGCACTTGGGTCGCATAAACCCAAAGGCTAAATATAGTATCAAGGGTACTATAATGGAAACTACTGAGGAGGATAGGGATTTAGGAGTCACTATTTCAAGTGACTTAAAGGCAGGAAAGCAATGCAACAAAGCAATGAGAAAGGTAAGTCAGATGCTTGGTTGCATAGGGAGAGGAATCAGTAGCAGGAAAAAAGAAGTGATAATGCCACTGTATGGGTCATTGGTACGGCCTCATCTTGAATACTGTGTCCAGTTCTGGAGACCATATCTCCAGAAGGATATAAATACATTAGAGTGTACAAAGAAGGGAAACTAAAATGCTGCATGGCCTACATCACAAAACTTACCCGGAAAGGCTAAAAGATCTTAACATGTATAGTTTGGAGGAGAGAAGGGAAAGGGGGACATGATAGAAACTTTCAAATATACCAAGGGTTTTAAAAAAGTTCAGGAGGGAAACATTCCTCAAAGGAAGAGGAGTATTAGAACTCGAGGACATACGCTGAAACTGGAAGGAGGTAGGTTCAGGGGAAATTTAAGGAAAAATTACTTCACAGAAAGGGCAGTGGACAAGTGGAATAGCCTCCCATCAGAGGTGGTAGAGGCTAAGACTGTAGAGCAATTTAAACATGCTTGGGATAGGCATATGAATATCCTTACACAGAATTAAGGTTCAAAAAGGGTTGGGATTACCTAAAGGATAAAAAAGGGGCAGACTAGATGGGCCAAGTGGTTCTTATCTGCCGTCAAATTCTATCTTTCTATGTTTCTATGCCTACATACAGTCCTACAATGTGACATGGGGGGTAATTCCAAGTTGATCGCAGCAGGAATTTTGTTAGCAGTTGGGCAAAACTATGTGCACTGCAGGGGGGGCAGATATAACATGTGCAGAGAGAGTTAGATTTGGGTGTGGTGTGTTCAATCTGCAATCTAAATTTCAGTGTAAAAATAAAGCAGCCAGTATTTACCCTGCACAGAAACAAAATAACCCACCCAAATCTTACTCTCTCTACACATGTTATATCTGCCTTCCCTGCAGTGCACATGGTTTTGCCCAACTGCTAACAAAATTCCTGCTGCAATCAACTTGGAATTACCCCCATAATGTAAACTAGGGCACTACTATGAGTTATAAATAAACTAGGGCACTATTATGGGGTATACACTTAACCATACCAACCAACATTAGGATTCATGAAGGAGGGACTCCCCGTGCGGCACAGCTGTGCGCCGCCGAAAAGGAGGCATGATTATTGAAAAGGGGGCGTGTCCTCACGTGTATGACACAATTGCAAGCCACGCCTCCAATTTTTCGTCACAGTGGGGGCATGGCCAGCGCTCTGTGAGCTGCTGGTCATGCCCCCAGTCCCTCTGTCTCACTGGAATAGACGCTGTTCGCATGTGCACAGCGTCTATTCACTGATGCTCTGCTCTGAACAGAGCAGAGCAGCAAGTGATTGGGAGCCTCCCAACTGCCTCCCCCCACCACCACCACGGCACACTGCGGCCCGCGGGAGGGACAGCGGGACAGACCCAAAAAATCAGGACTGTCCCCAAAAATCAGGACAGTTGAGAGGTATGACTTAACAGCTGCTGTGGAGAGGTGTCTCTAGAACAATTGTGTTGCTATTGGGCCCACAAAGTTCTGGCCATGCCCCTGCCAAACGAAATACATTATTTGTTCTCACGACTCATTTCAAAGCTGTGTGTAATTAGGCTCTGATTAATATTCATTGCTATCACATACCGATTACTCACATTATTAGTATTAATACTGTACACATTTATATATTTGTCTAATACATGATATGTGTAATAGAAGTGGCTGGAATGGGTGTGGTTCATCAAATCGACAGTATCTAGGTCGACAATGTTTAGGTCGACCACTATAGGTCGACAGTCACTAGGTCGACATGGATGGAAGGTCGACAGGGTTTCTAGGTCGACATGTGCTAGGTCGACAGGTCTAAAGGTCGACATGAGGATTATTATTTTTTGTGTCGTCTTCTTCGTAGAGTGAACGGGATCCCAAATTAGTGCACCGCGTCCCCTCGCATGGCTCGCTTCGCTCGCCATGCTTCGGGCATGGTGCCTTCGCTCCGCTGCCGCTTCGCTCGGCACAGATTACCGTTCCAATCGTAGTCCACGTGGATCGTTAAGTATGAAAAAATTCAAAAAAAGAAAAAAAAATGTGAAAAACTCATGTCGACCTTTAGACCTGTCGACCTAGCACATGTCGACCTAGAAACCCTGTCGATTTTCCATCCATGTCGATCTAGTGACTGTCGACCTATAGTGGTCGACCTAAACATTGTCGACCTAGATACTGTCGATCTTCAGACCGGATCCCGCTGGAATACCACTATAGCTAACTGAGTATTTCTGCCCAGACCACAGTGAATATTTATTGGAGACCGCCTGGCTGCTGCCTCTCTCTCATCTCACATATCCATTTATTATCCTCCCTGATAATGCCGAGCCTTGTGCTCTGCTACTGTCAGTTATAATTCTGTCAGTAACTCAATTCCTGATGTCTCAAACAAGTCATCAGTTCCCTGGGAGGAGATGCTGTACAGTACTTGTGGAATTTTAGCCCACATATAAACTGTGGAGTCTCATTTCTTCCTCTTCTAAAAAAAAAAGTACTATTTCTCCTTCTGAGAACCTCTGGAATATATGGATATATATAATTAGAAATAGATAGATAGATAGATAGATAGATAGATAGATAGATAGATAGATAGATAGATAGATAGATATGTGGTAAACATATTTCTGGTGCTGTCACCAGCATATCTTTTTGACAGTTTTATCGGCAGGTGACCCAGGGCCGGCCCTGCCTGCACAGTAAAGGTATGCAAAGCAGTTAGGTGCCAGGCTGGAGAGGCACTCTCCCCGCATTGCTACCTTGCTGATATCTCCTGTTGCTGCAGCTGCACCTGTCACACTGTATGACATACAGTGGCAGGGGCGTCGGAATGGGGGGGGCAAGGGGGCAGCTCGCTCCCCCCAAACATGAGAGAGGCGCCATCCATCCCCTGCCTGTGTAAGCCACCGCCGCCTGCAGAGGAGCCGCTGTGTAGTGTTACTGCTACTATAGTGCGCGGGCAAAGCCGGCCCTAGGCATAATAGGCAAATGCGGCGTACGGGAACTAAGCGGGCGCCGCCGCGCGCACGGGGAGGGGAGGAGAGGAAGAATCAGTGATCTCACCTTGTCACCAGCAGCTGGGGGCGGAACGGGGAGCCGTGAGTGCGTGACAGACAGTGGGGGCGGGTTCTAGCTGTGTGCACTGCTGCCTGTTCCCTCTCTTTCTCCTGCAGCTGCAGCAACTTAATCACAGTCTGAGGTGAGCAACCTGCCTCAGCATATTCTCACTGTAGCTGAAACCTGTGTATGTGTGTAAGCCAGTGTGTGTCTAATGTTATATACCCTACCAGGCTCTAATGTACTTGTAACCAGGTCCCCCCCACCCAGGCCCCAGTATGTGTGTTCCCATGTCCCTCATTGGCCCCACTATGTGTGTCCTCATATACCTCACCCAGCCGACAGGATGTGTGTCCCCATATCCCTCACCCAGCCCCAGCATGTGTGTCCCCATATCCCTCACCCAGCCCCAGTATGTGTGTCCCCATATCCCTCACCCAGCCCCAGCATGTGTGTCCCCATATCCCTCACCCAGCCCCAGTATGTGTGTCCCCATATCCCTCACCCGCCCCCACTATGTGTGTCCCCATATCCCTCACCCGCCCCCACTATGTGTGTCCCCATATCCCTCACCCGGACCCAGTATGTGTGTCCCCATATCCCTCACCCGCCCCCACTATGTGTGTCCCCATATCCCTCACCCGGACCCAGTATGTGTGTCCCCATATCCCTCACCCGGACCCAGTATGTGTGTCCCCATATCCCTCACCCGGCCCCAGTATGTGTGTCCCCATATCCCTCACCCGGCCCCACTATGTGTGTCCCCATATCCCTCACCCGGCCCCACTATGTGTCCCCCCATATCCCTCACCCGGCCCCACTATGTGTCCCCCCATATCCCTCACCCGGCCCCACTATGTGTCCCCCCATATCCCTCACCCGGCCCCACTATGTGTGTCCCCATATCCCTCACCCGCCCCCACTATGTGTGTCCCCATATCCCTCACCCGCCCCCACTATGTGTGTCCCCATGTCCCTCACCCGGCCCCACTATGTGTGTCCCCATATCCCTCACCCGGCCCCACTATGTGTGTCCCCATATCCCTCACCCGGCCTCACTATGTGTGTCCCCATATCCCTCACCCAGCCCCAGTATGTGTGTCCCCATATCCCTCACCCGCCCCCACTATGTGTGTCCCATGTCCCTCACCCGGCCCCACTATGTGTGTCCCCATATCCCTCACCCGCCCCCACTATGTGTGTCCCCATGTCCCTCACCCGGCCCCACTATGTGTGTCCCCATGTCCCTCACCCGGCCCCACTAGTATGTGTGTCCCCATATCCCTCACCCGCCCCCACTATGTGTGTCCTCATGTCCCTCACCCGGCCCCACTATGTGTGTCCCCATATCCCTCACCCGGCCCCAGTACGTGTGTCCCCATATCCCTCACCCGGCCCCACTATGTGTGTCCCCATGTCCCTCACCCGGCCCAGGATGAGTATCCCCATGTCCCTCACCCAGCCCCCAGGATGTGTTCCCATATCCCTCACCCGGCCCCAGTATGTGTGTCCCCATATCCCTCACCCGGCCCCACTATGTGTGTCCCCATGTCCCTCACCCGGCCCCCCAGGATGTGTGTCCCCATGTCCCTCACCCGGCCCCACTATGTGTGTCCCCATATCCCTCACCCAGCCCCAGTATGTGTGTCCCCATATCCCTCACCCAGCCCCCAGGCTGTGTGTCCCCATGTCCCTCACCCGGCCCCTCTATGTGTGTCCCCATATCCCTCACCCGGCCCCCAGGATGTGTGTCCCCATGTCCCTCACCCGGCCCCAGTATGTGTGTCCCCATATCCCTCACCCGGCCCCAGTATGTGTGTCCCCATATCCCTCACCCGGCCCCCAGGATGTGTGTCCCCATGTCCCTCACCCGGCCCCCCAGGATGTGTGTCCCCATATCCCTCACCCGGCCCCCCAGGATGTGTGTCCCCATGTCCCTCACCCGGCCCCCCAGGATGTGTGTCCCCATGTCCCTCACCCGGCCCCACTATGTGTGTCCCCATATCCCTCACCCGGCCAGAGGCGGAACTACCGCCAGTGCAACCAGTGCGTTGCACTGGGGCCCGCCTCTGTCCAGGGGCCCAAAGCATGTAATGAGTCAAACTGACTCATTACATGCCGCTGTGTGCTGCGGGCAACCGCTGCCCGCAGCACACAGCCGCCCAGAGAGGAGAGGAGCGCACTGCAGCAGCACGGGGGAGGAGGAGGGAGCAGCAGCAGCGCTTTGCTACTGGTGGAGGCGCTGCTGCTGCTGCCCCTCTGCTTCACTATAGGCTGTCTCCCGAGAACAGCCTATAGTGAAGCAGAGGGGCAGCGGCAGCAGCGCCTCCACCAATAACACAGCGCTGCTGCGGCTCCCTCCTCCACCTCCCTCCTCCTCCTTCTCTCCTGCCCGGGAATCGTCTGACGCTGCACCGAGGAGCCTGAGCCAGCGGAGACGCCGGAGAGGGTAAGTATAATTCTTTCTTTCTGTCTGTCTTTCTTGGCACTGTCTGCCACAATGTGTACAAATGGGGAATCTGCCTGCTGCAATGTATAAAAAGGGGAAATCTTTGCCGCAATGTGTAAAAAGGGGGAATCTTTGCCGCAATGTGTAAAAAGGGGGAATCTTTGCCGCAATGTGTAAAAAGGGGGAATCTGCCTGACGTAATGTGTAAGAAGGGGGACGCTGCCTGCCGTAATGTGTAAAAAGGGGGACACTGTCTGCCATAATGTGTAACAAGGGCACGCCGTCTGCCGTAATGTGTAAAAACAGGACGCTGTTTGCCGTTATGTGTAAAAAGTGTACGCTGTCTGCCGCTATGTGTAACAAGGGCACGCTGTCTGCCGTTATGTGTAAAAAGGGACGCTGTCTGCCGTTATGTGTAAAAAGTGTACGCCGTCTGCCGTAATGTGTAAAAAGGGGGACGCTGTCTGCCGTTATGTGTAAAAAGTGCACGCCGTCTGCCGTAATGTGTAAAAAGGGGGACGCTATCTGCCGTTATGTGTAAAAAGTGCACGCCGTCTGCCGTAATGTGTAAAAAGGGGGACGCTATCTGCCGTTATGTGTAAAAAGTATACGCTGTCTGCCGTAATGTGTAAAAAGGGGGACGCTATCTGCCGTTATGTGTAAAAAGTGTACGCTGTCTGCCGCTATGTGTAACAAGTGCACGCTGTCTGCCGTTATGTGTAAAAAGGGGACACTGTCTGTCGTTATGTGTAAAAAGTGCACGCTGTCTGCCGTAATGTGTAAAAAGGGGGACACTGTCTGCCCTAATGTGTAAAAAGGGGACGCTGTCTGCCGTAATGTGTAAAAAGAGGAATCTGTCCGCCGTAAGGTGTAAAAGGGTCTCTACCTGGTGTAGTGGCGCTACTGTGCGGTGTAATTTGAATAATGGAGACTACTGTGTACCGTTTTATGAATTGGTATTATTTTGTGGCCACACCCCTTCCCCACAAAGTCACACCACTATGTATTTTTGCGCGCACCTACGGCGCGCACTGCCCCTGTTTTGCATGCAGGGGTGGGGCTCCGATGCCGTTTCTTGCACACAGTACTAAAATGTCTAGTATGGCACTGTTGCTAGGTATCCATTTCTCTGGCCCTGAGCAGATCCCCCTCACCAGATCCTCTCCAGGGGTGAGGGGGTGGACTTGGATGGGATGGGGGGGTGGACTTGGATGGGATGTCGCACCCTGGCCCACCGCTCGCTAGTTCCGCCACTGCACCCGGCCCCACTATGTGTGTCCCCATGTCCCTCACCCGGCCCCAGTATGTGTGTTCCCATATCCCTCACCCGGCCCAGGATGAGTGTCCCCATGTCCCTCACCTGGCCCAACTATGTGTGTCCCCATATCCCTCACCAACCCCCCAGTATGTGTCACAATGTCCCTCACCTAGCACCCAGGATGTGTGCCCCCATGTCCCTCACCTGGCCCCACTATGTGTGTCACCATTTCCCTCACCCGGCCCCAGTATGTGTGTCACCATGCCCCAGGTCCCAGTATGTGTGCCACCATGCTTTACCATGTCACCATGCCCCCACGCCAGTGTGTATGTCACCATATCCCCCCAAGCTACACTGTGTATGTCACCATTCCCCTCCCCAGGCCCAGAGTGTATGTCCTCATGCCCCTCAAAGGCATATGTGTGTATGTTACCCCCCTTTACATGTTCTAGGGGTCACCAGACAAAATCTTGCCTAGGGCATTAAATTGGTTAGGGCCGGCTCTGGGCAGTGCTGAAGCAGCCTGCGCCCCCACCTCATCTCCTGCAGTGTAATGTGTATAATGGGCTTTACCAGGGGTAATGTGTACAGTGATCGCAAAAACGCGCTATGGCGCGTTTTTTACCCGTTTTTGAAGACATGGGACTCCAGTTTACAAAGTGGGAGGGTCCCCGGGGACGCGCTCCTCATTAGCCAATCCGTAAGGGGGATTTGTTTTAACTGACACGCTGGCCTCGGGCTGAATGATATAAAGAGGAGGTGGAGCCAGTTTCCCCTCCTCTTTGGCGCCTGGCTGCTTGCGGAGGCCGCGTGACTTGGTGTCGGTGAGTGAATAGTGCGGCTGGTGGATGGGTTACGGGGCGGGGGGGGGGGGGTTGCCACAGCGTCTCTGGGGGGTGCTGGCAATGTGCAGGGATCGGCGTCCTCCATGATCTAGTGGTTAAAGCTGGGCTTTGTGACTGGGGCTTCCCGCAGTGCCGTATGAGGCAATGGCCGCGCTGCCGCTCTTGCTTTGAGGTGTTCAACCCCTCGAAGCAAGAGCGGCAGCGCGGCCACTGCCTCAGATGGCACCGCGGGAAGCCCCAGTCACAAAGCCCAGCTTCACCCACTAGATCACGGAGGACGCCGATCCCTGCACGTGTGGTGCGTTCCCTGTACTGTGTCCCTGTGTCCGCTACGGCCCAGGGGGGAAGGGGGGGAGGAGTGGGGGAGAGGAGGACGACGACGGTGATTACTGCAGTGTGCCTCAGTGCTCTTACCTGGTGCAGTGTGCCTCAGTGCTCTTACCTGGTGCAGTGTGCCTCAGTGCTCTTACCTGGTGCAGTGTGTCTCAGTGCTCTTACCTGGTGCATTGTGTATAACATGCTCTACCGGGCGCATTGTGTATAAAGTGCTTTACTGGGTGCATTGTGTATAACGTGCTTTACCTGGCGCATTGTGTATAACGTGCTCTACCGGGCGAAGTGTGTATAACGCGCTCTGCCTGGCGCAGTGTGTATAACGCGCTCTGCCTGGCGCAATGTGTATAACGTGCTCTAACTGGCACAATGTGTATAATGTGCAATAACTGGAGAAATGTGTATAACGTGCTGTACCTGGTGCAAAGTGTATAACGTGCTGTACCTGGTGCAAAGTGTATAACGTGCTGTACCTGGTGCAAAGTGTATAACGTGCTGTACCTGGTGCAAAGTGTATAACGTGCTGTACCTGGTGCAAAGTGTATAACGTGCTGTACCTGGTGCAAAGTGTATAACGTGCTGTACCTGGTGCAAAGTGTATAACGTGCTGTACCTTGTGCATTGTGTATAACGTGCTGTACCTGGTGCAAAGTGTATAACGTGCTGTACCTGGTGCAAAGTGTATAACGTGCTGTACCTGGTGCAAAGTGTATAACGTGCTGTACCTGGTGCAAAGTGTATAACGTGCTGTACCTGGTGCAAAGTGTATAACGTGCTGTACCTGGTGCAAAGTGTATAACGTGCTGTACCTTGTGCATTGTGTATAACGTGCTGTACCTGGTGCAAAGTGTATAACGTGTTGTACCTGGCGCAATATGTATAAAGTGCTCTACCTGGCGCAGTGTGCATAGGAGGTTCTAGCTGGTGCAATGTGTATAAGCGGCACTACTGTGTGGTGTAATGTGAATTGGCACTATTATGTGGCCACGCCCCTTCCCCACGAAGCCACGCCCCTAAAATTTTGTGGCGCGCCTTCGGCGCGCATTGCCTATACTTTGCGATCTGGGAGGTGGGACACCAATTCACTTCCTGCCTAACGGCACCAAAATGTCTAGTTACAGCTCTGGTGCAGGGTGTCCTGCATGCTACACAGCCCAGCAGCATTGTCACCCCATCCTCCCCACCTTGCAACACTTTTGTAGTGTCCAAACAAGATTAAGTTTAAAAGAACCTTCATTCCGATGGGACCCAGAAAAAGACCGGTAGGACCCCAATTTTCAAAAGTGAGGGGTCCTTGGGACCCACTTTTTTTTTGGCTCAGCGCGATCACTGGTGTATAAGCGGCTCTACCTGGCATAATGTGTACAAGGAGCCACTCACTCCCAGCTACTTCGTAGAGTTCCGTACAGGTACAAGTGACCTTTCTAAGGTGGTCAGAAGTTAGGGGCGCCAAACTGAGATTTCATCTTGCCCCCCCCAACCAAAAAACGTTCTGACACCCCTGTACAGTGGTGTCGGCAGATAGAAGAGCGGGTCCCCCTCTCTGTCTCCTCCTTGCTAATGTTCCCTATTGCTGTTTGCTGCCGCATATTAGGGTCTTCTAATAATGTCAGGTCCCTCCCCTTTCCCATTTTTTCCCTTGTGCCCCCCCCCCCACTGCAGCGCCACACTCCTTTTCTTCCCTTCCCTGTCACTGAAGCCATTGCAGTCTTCAGTATCGCTCCCCTCCCCTTCCCTCTATCTCCTCCCTTGCTTCCTCTTTTCCCCTCCCCACTCTCAGGAGTGGAGTGTGTTGTGCATCCGAAGAGGAGCCTGAGTGTGTAGTGCCAAGTGGAAGTTGCTGTCGGACAGCGCCGGGCGCCGGAGTGGGGCTTCAGGTAAGTACAGTGCGGTGTGTGTGTGTGGCAATGTGTAAGCGGCATTACTGTTGGCATTGCTGTGGGTATTGTGTATAGGGGACACTACTAGTGTAAGCATTTTGTGTAAGAGCGTGCTACTACTGTGGGCATTATGTGTAAGAGCATTGTGTATAGGGGACACTATTGTGTGGCATTGTACTGGAAGGTATTCTAAGGGATAGTATACAGAAGTTCATTGAAGCCAATAAGGTTATTAATAGGAACCAAAATGGATTTGTGAAGGACAAATCATGTCAAACAAACTTACTAGGCTTTTATGAAGCGGTTAGTGAGAACCTTGATCAGGGTAAGGAGGTGGCTGTAATCTTTTTAGACTTTGCTAAAGCTATCGACACAGTACCACACATGAGACTTATCTATATAAGTTATAAGAACTAGGGCTAGGGAGCACAATATGCACTTGGGTTAGAAATTGGTTAGATAATAGGGAGCAGCGCGTTGTGGTAAATGAAATTTTTTCAAATTAGACTGAAGTACTAAGTGGTGTGCCGCAAGGGTCTGTACTTGGACCACTATTGTTCATCATTTTCATGAACGATCTTGCAGTAGATCTAGAGAGCATGGTGTCAATTTTTGCAGACGATACCAAATTGTGTAAGGTTTTAAATACGGAGGGAGATGTTGAGTTTCTTCAGAATGACTTAGTTAAACGGGAAGCATGGGCAGCAAAATGGAGAAGGAGCTTCAATACAGACAAGTGTAAGATAATGCACTTTGGTAGCAAGAACAAAAATAACACCTACATACTAAATGGGGTAAAATTAGGGGATTCTGTACTGGAAAAAGACTTAGGTGTTCACATAGATAGCAAACTAAGCAGCAGTACCCAAAGTAGGATTGCAGCAAAGAAGGCTAACAAGGTATTAGCATGTATAATGAGGGGAATTAACACAAGGGATGAGAGTGTTATACTCCCATTATATAAATCACTAGTGAGGCCACATCTTGAATACTGAGCACAATTTTGGGCACCATGCTACAAAAAAGATATTCTGGAACTAGAAAAGGTTCAGAGGCGGGCGACCAGACTAATTAAGGGGATGGAGACACTGGAATACGAGGAAAGGCTTGCAAGACTAGGCATGTTTACACTGGAAAAGAGGAGACCAAGAGGGGACATGATCAACATTTACAAATATATAAGGGGACAATACACAGAGCTTGCGGGGAATCTATTTTTGTTAAGATCAATGCAGAGGACACGTGGACACCCGCTTAGGTTGGAGGAGAGGAGATTTCGCACACAGACGTAAAGGTTTCATCACAGTAAGGACAATACGTGTTTGGAATTCCCTGTCTGAGAGAGTAGTAATGGCAGACTCGGTCAATAAGAATGGGCTAGATAAGTACCTAATGGATAAGGATATACAGGGTTATGGTGCGTAGTCACGCACTATAGTTATAAAAAAAAAAGAAAAAAAGGAATAAACACAACCGCCGACATTAGCAACAGATAAAATTAGTCCTAAAAACAATACAGCTTAGGAGACCACAAATAGGTTGAACTCAATGGACAAATTGTCTTTTTTCAACGTCAGAAACTACAGTATGCTACTATGTTACTATAATGTGTATAAAAGGTACTACTATGTAGCGTAACATGAATAAGGGGCACTACCGTGTTTTCTAATGTGAATAAGATTGTGCTACTGTGTGGCATAATTTGAAATGTGGGTACTATTGTGTGGCCACGCCCCTTCAGTGTGAGACCACACCCCTTTTTTGGTGGCGCATGCTGTCCCTTTGTATATTATGGGAAAGGAGGGCGCAAATTTGCAGGGTTGCGCCTAACATTCTAGCACTGGCCCTGAGAGTACCTCACAAGGCAGTTGCCCTGGGGCCCCAACACACCTTAATCCAGCCCAGCTGCAGCTGCATGCAACTCTGCATAGGGTCTGGGACTCAGGGTCGACAGCACAAAGGTCGACACACTTTAGGTCAACGCCAATTGGTCGACACACATTAGGTCGACAGGGTCAAAAGGTCGACAGGGTCAAAAGGTCGACAGCAACAAGGTCGACATGGAAAAAGGTCGACATGAGTTTTTTATGTTTTTTTGGTGTCGTTTTCTTCGTAGAGTGACCGGGAACCCGAATTAGTGCACCGCGTCCCCTCGCATGGCTCGCTTCGCTCGCCATGCTTCGGGCATGGTGCCTTCGCTCCGCTCCGCTTCGCTCGGCACACTTTACCGTTCCAATCGTAGTCCACGTGGATCGTTAAGTATGAAAAGGTTCAAAAAAAGAAAAAAATCATGAAAAACTCATGTCGACCTTTTTCCATGTCGACCTTGTTCCTGTCGACCTTTTGACCCTGTCGACCTTTTGACCCTGTCGACCTAATGTGTGTCGACAAATTGGCGTCGACCTAAAGTGTGTCGACCTTTGTGCTGTCGACCTGGAGTCCGGATACCACTCTGCATATGGGTGAATATACTCATTACATTACATACATGAACTGCAGAAGCAATTACGCCTGACTTGCATTCAACTCTGCATCCATCCCACCATGTTTAAGAGTAGCTGATACATAATGAGAATGTCCCCAAGGTCTGCACACCTTAGCTGGTAGTCACTGTAAGTCATAGGTGTTTCTATAATGGGTGCAGTGTGTGTGGTGCACGCGGGCCCCTGGGTCCAGGGGGCCCCACACCGCACGCAGTGCACCCATATATTATACTTACCCCTCCGGAGTTCCGCAACGGCAGCCCTGCTGTGTGGGCACAAATCACTCTGAAAATGGCCGCCGCAGCCATTACCGAGTGATTTGCACATGCGCAGTGGAGGTGTACCCTGGAACAAGGCCCGGGCACCATGTACCTGGGAACAAGGCACGGGCGCCATGTTCCTGGAGCCCTGCACATGCGCAGTAGACTCTGGAGAGGAGGCGACCCGCAACAGAGGCTGCACACGGGTCCCCTCCTCTCTTAAAACGCCCCTGCTGTAAGCCACATGCACAAAGTAGATATTCCTTTCAGCCTTTGGCGTTGAACTTGATACCTTACAGCTTGTCACATCCACAGAATAATCTGCTTCCTGAATTCTGACAGTGCATAACTGATTCTGCAGCGCACACGTCTCCACTCCGGTTTTACCTGTGAAGGGCAAAAAGCTTAATGAAATATTTGCATGGGAAAGAAAGAGCACACTGGAGGCATACATTGCCTGAGACAACCTTGATATGTATGAGGGTATGGCCTGTCAGTTCACCGAGAACAACATTGCGTGAGGCACAAAGTGATGTACTAGTTCCTATTGATTTGATAAGGGGCCTCATTCAGTTGTGGTTGTTCGATGCGATTGCCATTGATATTTTTTGCTGTTCGCAATCACGACTATGGGGGTAATTCAGAATGCAGCGTCAGCGATTGCAGTCTGAAGCACTATGCGCAGTGCGCTCGCGCAGTGTGCTGCCTCCTCATTTCTGTCCAACGGTGTACAACTGCAGAAACATCAGTAACATCGTCACATACTGGGTCATCGCGCAGAGTCTGAGTGCCTCTGAAGATGCGCAGGCTGAGCAGCTCTCCTGGGACTCCAGATCGCAACTGCTAATTTCTCTATCGTCCTAGTGGATGCTGGGGTTCCTGAAAGAACCATGGGGAATAGCGGCTCCGCAGGAGACAGGGCACAAAAGTAAAGCTTTCCGATCAGGTGGTGTGCACTGGCTCCTCCCCCTATGACCCTCCTCCAGACTCCAGTTAGATTTTTGTGCCCGGCCGAGAAGGGTGCAATTCTAGGTGGCTCTCCTAAAGAGCTGCTTAGAGAAAGTTTAGCTTAGGTTTTTTATTTTACAGTGAGTCCTGCTGGCAACAGGATCACTGCAACGAGGGACAGAGGGGAGAAGAAGTGAACTCACCTGCGTGCAGGATGGATTGGCTTCTTGGCTACTGGACATCAGCTCCAGAGGGACGATCACAGGTACAGCCTGGATGGTCACCGGAGCCGCGCCGCCGGCCCCCTTGCAGATGCTGAAGTAAGAAGAGGTCCAGAATCGGCGGCTGAAGACCCTTGCAGTCTTCTAAAGGTAGCGCACAGCACTGCAGCTGTGCGTCATTTTCCTCTCAGCACACTTCACACGCAGTCACTGAGGGTGCAGGGCGCTGGGGGGGGCGCCCTGGGAGGCAAATGTAAACCTATATACTGGCTAAAAATACCTCGCATATAGCCCCCAGAGGCTATATGGAGATATTTAACCCCTGCCAAACTTCACTAAAGAGCGGGAGACGAGCCAGCCGGAAAAGGGGCGGGGCCTATCTCCTCAGCACACAGCGCCATTTTCTCTCACAGAAAGGCTGGAGAGAAGGCTCCCAGGCTCTCCCCTGCACTGCACTACAGAAACAGGGTTTAAACAGAGAGGGGGGGCACTAATTGGCGATATAAATATATATATAAAGATGCTATTAGGGAGAAACACTTATATAAGGTTGTCCCTATGTAATTATAGCGTTTTTTTGGTGTGTGCTGGCAAACTCTCCCTCTGTCTCTCCAAAGGGCTAGTGGGTCCTGTCCTCTGTCAGAGCATTCCAGGTGTGTGTGCTGTGTGTCGGTACGTGTGTGTCGACATGTATGAGGACGATGTTGGAGGAGGCGGAGAAATTGCCTGTAAGGGTGATGTCACTCTCTAGGGAGTCGACACCGGAATGGATGGCTTATTTAGGGAATTACGTGAGAATGTCAACACGCTGCAAGGTCGGTTGACGACATGAGACGGCCGACAAACAATTAGTACCGGTCCAGGCGTCTCAGAAACACCGTCAGGGGTTTTTAAAAAAAAAAAAAACGCCCATTTACCTCAGTCGGTCGACACAGACACAGACACGGACACTGAATCCAGTGTCGACGGTGAATAAACAAACGTATTCCTCATTAGGGCCACACGTTAAGGGCAATGAAGGAGGTGTTACATATTTCTGATACTACAAGTACCACAAAAGATGGGTATTATGTGGAAGTGAAAAAACTACCTGTAGTTTTTCCTGAATCAGATAAAATAAAATGAAGTGTGTGATGATGCGTGGGTTTACCCCGATAGCAAATATTGGCGTTATACCCTTTCCCGCCAGAAGTTAGGGCGCGTTGGGAAACACCCCTTAGGGTGGATAAGGCGCTCACACGCTTATCAAGTGGCGTTACCGTCTCCAGATACGGCCGCCCTCAAGGAGCCAGCTGATAGGCAGCTGGAAAAATATCCTAAAAAGTATATACACACATACGGTGGTTATACTGCGACCAGCGATCGCCATCAGCCTGGAGATGCAGTGCTGGGTTGGCTTGGTCGAATTCCCTGACTAAAAATATTTTATTGATATAGAGCATTTAATAGGATGCATTCTATATATATACTGTATGCGAGATGCACAGAGGGATATTTGCACTCTGGCATCAAGATAAGTGCGTTGTCCATATCTCCCAGAAGATGTCATGGACACGACAGTGGTCAGGTGATACAGATCCCATACGGCACATGGAAGTATTGCCGTATAAAGGGAAGGAGTTATTTGGGGTCGGTCCATCGGACCTGGGGGCCACGGCTACAGCTGGGAAATCCAACCTTTTTACCCCAAGTTACATCTCAGCAGAAAAAGACACTGTCTTTTCAGCCTCAATCCTTCCGTTCCCATGTGGGCAAGCGGGCAAAAGGCCAGTCATATCTGCCCAGACATAGAGGAAAGGGAAGTAGACTGCAGCAGGCAGCCCCTTCCCAGGAAAAGAAGCCCTCCACCAGTGGGGGGGTAGTCTCAAGAGTCTCAGCGCGCAGTGGGATCACTCGCAAGTTGACCCCTAGATCGTACAAGTATTATCCCAGGGGTACAGATTGGAGAGTCGAGACATTTTTTCCTCGCAGGTTCCTGAAGCCTGCTTTACCAACGGCTCCCTCCGACAGGGAGGCAGTATTGGAAAGAAAAAAAAATTCACAAGCTGTATTTCCAGCAGGTGATAATCAAAGTACCCCTCCTACAACAAGGAAAAGGGTATTAGTCTTCCACACTATATTGTGGTACTGAAGCCAGAAGGCTTGGTGAGACATAGTCTAAATCTGAAATCTTTGAACACTTACATAAAAAGGTTCAAATCAAGATGGAGTCACTCAAAGCAGTGATAGAGAACCGGAAAAAAGGGGACTATATGGTGTCCCTGGACATCAAGGATTACCTCCATGTCCAAATTTGCCCTTCTCAACAAGGGTACCTCTGGTTCGTGATACAGAACTGTCAATATCAGTTTCAGACGCTGCCGTTGAATTATCCACGGCACCCCGGGCCTTTACCAAGGTAATGGCCGAAAAGATGATTCTTAAAAGAAGAAAGGCATCTTAATTATCCCTTACTTGGACGATATCCTGAAAGGGGCAAGTTTCCAGAGAACAGTTGGAGGTCGGAAAAGAACTATCTAAAGTAGTTCTACGACAGCACGAGTGGATTCTAAATATTCCAAAAATCGCAGCTGTTTTCCGATGATACGTCTGCTGTTCCTAGGAATGATTCTGGGCATAGTCCAGAAAGAGGTATTTCTCCTGGAGGGGAAAGCCAGGGAGTTATCCGACCTAGTCAGAAACCTCCTAAAACCAGGCCAAGTATCAGTGCATCAATGCACAGGAGTCCTGGGAAAAATGGTGGCTTCTTACGAAGCGATTCCATTCGGCAGATCTCACGCAAAAACTTTTCAGAGGGATTTGCTGGACGAATGGTCCGGATCGCATCTTCAGATGCATCAGCGGATAACCCTGTCTCCAAGGACAAGGGTGTCTCTTCTGTGGGGGCTGCAGAGTGCTCATCTTCTAGAGGACAGCACATTCAGCATTCAGGACTGTGTTCTGGTGACCACGGATGCCAGCCTGAGAGGCTGGGGAACAGTCACACAGGGAAGAAATTTCCAAGGAAGTGTGGTCAAGTCTGGAGATTTCTCTCCACATGAATATACTGGAGCTAAGGGCAATGTACGATGCTCTGAGCCTAGGAAGAACTCTGCTCCAAAGTCAACCGGTGCTGATCCAGTAGGACATCATCATGGCAGTCGCCCACGTAAACAGACGGGGCGGCACAAGAAGCAGGAGGGCAATGACAGCAAGGATTCTTCGCTGGGCGAAAGATCATGTGATAACACTGTCAGCAGTGTTCATTCCGGGAGTGGACAACTAGGAAGATTTCCTCAGCATGAATGAATTCCACCCGGAAAAGTGGGAACTTCATCTGGAAGTTTCCACATGTTTGTAAACCGTTGGGAAAGACCAAAGGTGGTTATGATGGCGTCTCACATGAAGCGCCAGGTCTAGAGACCCTCAGGCAATAGCTGGGACGCTCTGGTAACACCGTGGGTGTACCAGTCGGTGTATGTGTTCCCTCCTCTGCCTTTCATACCCAGTGTATGGAGAATGATAGGAAGGAGAGGAGTAAGAACTATACTCGTGGCTCCGGTTTGGCCAAGAAGAACTTGGTACCCGGAACTTCAAGAGATACTAGAAAGGATCTTGATTCAGCAAGAATCATGTCTGTTCCATGACTTACCGCAGCTGCGTTGACGCCAGGGCGGGTGAACGCCGGATCCTAAGGGAAAAAGGCATTCCGGAAGAGGTCATCCCTACCCTGGTCAGAACCAGGAAGGAGGTGACCGCACAACATTATCACCGCTTAGGTGAAAATATGTTCCATGGTGTGAGGCCAGGAAGGCTCCACGGAAGAATTTCAACTAGGTTAATTCCTACATTTCCTGCAAACAGGAGTGTATATGGGTCTCAAATTGGGGTCCATTAAGGTTCAAATTTCGACCGGTCGATTTTCTTCCAGAAAGAAATTGGCTTCAGTTCCTGAAGTCCAGAAGTTGTTAAGGGAGTACTGCATATACAACCCCCTTTTGATGTCTCCAGTGGCACTGGGCGATCTCAACGTAGTTTGGGATTCCTAAAATCACATTGGTTTAAACAACTCAAATCTGTGGATTTGATATATCTCACGTGGAAAGTGACCATGCTGTTGGTCCTGGCCGAGGCCAGGCGAGTGTCAGAATTGGCGGCTTTATCTCATAAAGCCATATCTGATTGTCCATTCGGACAGAGCAAAGCTGTGGACTCGTCCCCAGTTTCTCCCTAAGGTGGTGTCAGCGTTTCACCTGAACCAGCTTATTGTGGTACCTGCGGCTACTAGGGACTTGGAGGACTCCAAGTTGCTGGATGTTGTCAGGGCCTTGAAAATATAGTTTCCAGGTCGGCTGGAGTCAGGAAATCTGACTTGCTGTTTATCCTGTGTGCACCCAACAAGCTGGGTGCTCCTGCTTCTAAGCAGACTATTGCTCGTTGGATTTGTAGTACAATTCAGCTTGCACATTCTGTGGCAGGCTTGCCACAGCAAAAAATATGTAAATGCCCATTCCACAAGGAAGGTGGGCTCATCTTGGGCGGCTGCCCGAGGGGTCTCGGCATTACAACTCTGCCGAGCAGCTACGTGGTCAGGGGAGAACACGTTTGTAAAATTCTACAAATTTGATACCCTGGCAAAAGAGGACCTGGAGTTCTCTCATTCGGTGCTGCAGAGTCATCCGCACTCTCCCGCCCGTTTGGGAGCTTTGGTATAATCCCCATGGTTCTTTCAGGAACCCCAGCATCCACTAGGACGATAGAGAAAATAAGAATTTACTTACCGATAATTCTATTTCTCGGAGTCCGTAGTGGATGCTGGGCGCCCATCCCAAGTGCGGATTATCTGCAATACTTGTACATAGTTATTGCTAACTAAATCGGGTTAGTGTTATTGTGAGCCATCTTTTCAGAGGCTCCCCTGTTATCATACTGTTAACTGGGTTCAGATCACAGGTTGTACAGTGTGATTGGTGTGGCTGGTATGAGTCTTACCCGGGATTCAAAATTCCTCCCTTATTGTGTACGCTCGTCCGGGCACAGTATCTAACTGGAGTCTGGAGGAGGGTCATAGGGGGAGGAGCCAGTGCACACCACCTGATCGGAAAGCTTTACTTTTGTGCCCTGTCTCCTGCGGAGCCGCTATTCCCCATGGTTCTTTCAGGAACCCCAGCATCCACTACGGACTCCGAGAAATAGAATTATCGGTAAGTAAATTCTTATTTTATGCATGCCCAGAAAACGCTGTCTGAACGGCCATGACATGCCTGCATTTATAAGACCACACCTCATTATCACCCCACTAGATAGATAGATAGATAGATAGATAGATAGATAGATAGATAGATAGATAGATAGATCTTATCTCCCAACTGTCCCGATTTTCGCGGGACAATCCCTTTTTTTGGGACTATCCCGCTGTCCCACCCTCGTGCCACAGTGTCCTGCGGTGGGGGAGGGGGGCAGTTGGGAGGCTCCTGTCACTGCTGCTCTGCTTAGCAGAGCAGCGGTGAATAGATGCTGTGCGCATGAGCACAGCGTTTATTCAGTGGAGATGGGAGGAGAGGGGGCATGCCAGCGGCTCACGGAGCGCTGGGCATGCCCCCACAGTGACGAAAACTGGGGCGTGGCTCACGATCGCGGACCTTCCCGCAAAGCCACGCCCCTTTTTCTTAGTCCACGGCTTTGCCGCGCGTGTGTCCCTCCTCACATATGGACAAAGTTGGGAGGGATAGATAGATAGATAGATAGATAGATAGATAATGTTGGACTATAAAATGAATGTTGCAATTGCTTACTGATGTCCTCTCCATGTATGTTATTCACTTTGTTTTCTTTGATTTTATATGATAAACATTTACAAATATTAATTATTAGCTTATTACAAAACATACAGTATAACCACATTGTAAAAATGTTTAGTAGACAATGTTAAAATAAAAAAATGGTAGGGGTGTAACCATATGTAGTGTTACATAGTACACAATATTTTTTTTCCAATTGACTTAAACATAAATCGTGGATGAGCTACTTTGCTATAAATAAGTCATCTAATGACATGGATGCTTACAGATTTAAAGCATTTTATTGATAACATTTAAATACATTTGAATCATTCATTGTTTATAGTGCAAATATACATTCATGCACACAGAGTAAATACATAATAAAGCAGCCACTGACGCTACACTGAAACCACTATGGTCTTTGCACCTTAATTGTTTGTTTCCAGCCATTTTTTCCGAGAGAATGACAAATCCATATGATTATTCAGGAAAAGGATTTGGGAGGTAAATACACAGTTAAAAAATCTCTATCTAGGGCTATCCGCTGGGATATTATTTTTTTCCCGTTTTTACAAACAGCAGCGTTACCATGACAATATCCAATATTATATATGCCCAGATTTATTAAAGGCCATTCTGTGTTTCCATGGTAACATCTTATAAACGTGTAGAACCAGATTTTTAAAGGCCATGGCATTTCCATGGTAACATCATATAAACTTATATGACCAAGTGTTGAAAGGCTGTTTTTTGTTACATTTTTATAAATTTTGCACACAAATAACATCATATTTAACAAACATTGATACAATGCTAAAAAATGCTAAGTATTATTAAATATACGAGTTAAATGTTATTATATTTAGACATTTGAGGCTTTATTCAGAAAAAAATAATAAAAAAAGAACAAAAAAACATGGTAAAATCATATAGTATTGCAGGTGGGGCAGGTTAAAAGGTGCAGGGACAGTTAAAGTTGGGAAGGGCAGTGCTTTAGCTTAATTCTAAATTTCAGTGTAAATATAAAGCCACCCAGTTTTTTTTTCACTGCATGCTAAAGCAGCCAGTATTTCCCTGATATACATACGATATGTTATTAGTGACATTGGGCCTGATTCTGATTGGTATTGCACAGATGGAAGGAAGTGGCTGTGCAATACCGTACCACCAGTGGTGCAAGTACAATTTTTTTCTTAGTGGTACTGATAGTAAAAATGGGCATGGTCGTATGTCATGAGGAGGTGTGGTCACACAAAACTAGGGGAGTGGCTACATGACAATAGGGGCATGGCCACATTATGCCACATACTGTAATGCCTCTTACACATTATGCCAAACACTGTAATGCCCATTACACATTATGCCACACATTGTAATGCTTAGTACACGTTATGCCACACACCGTAATGCTTATTACACATTATGCCACACACCGTAAAGCCCATTACACGTTATTCCAGACACTGTAACACCCATTACACATTATGCCACACACCGTAATGCCTTACATATTATACCACACACCGTAATGCCTATTACATATTATGCCACACACAGTTATGCCACTGACACCATTTTATGTCCCACACAAAAATGCCCCTTACAAATTATGCCCCAGTGGTTTCTTAATGGTACTCCGTACCACCCTGTACGACCCTACTTCAGCAATTGCGATCCGAGCGCTGTGTCCAACGGATCACCATCACAGCCATCGCATCCGTCGGCCAGTCTGCGTAAGCTCTGCCGGGTCCAAGAAGTCTACGTCTGACCCTGGGTTCGGTATGCCTGCAAAAAATGGGCAATACTCCCCTGTTTTGTAGACTGGTTCCCTTCGCTGTCCCTGCTCAGCCACCCAAACACTGCAGCATCTCAATCATGCTGCAGCTGAGGGGGGACTGAGAGCCATCCACAACCATCAGATTTGTATGTAAACCATTAAGTACAAATCTGAATCAGGCCAATTGTCAACACTGTCACTTCAACATAATGACTGATCCCATTCTCCCTGCAAACAAAAATAAATAATTGGTTTGTTACTCGAGCAAATTGCTAATAACTAATAATAATATGGGCAGAATCGTATTGCATAGGGTAATATAGTACACACAGTAAATGCTACATGTAGGCAAATAGAATAAAGTACAAAAAAGACCACCCATTCGGTGAAGCTGAAAGTCACAACAACCTATGGCATTACATTGAAATATAGATATAGAGTCACTCCTGAGCAGACATACAATCGAACTTGTGGGTCTGTCAACCTGGACATACACATATACCCCAAGTAGTAGGAAGGAAACCCAAAAAAAGACAATTTCTCATAGTAAACATATAACAGGCAAAAGATCACACCTTCATATACAAAAGTATATCTATATATATTAGAGATGTGCAGCGGTAATTTTTCAGGTTTGTGTTTTGGTTTTGGATTTGGTTCCGCGGTCGTGTTTTGAATTCGGACATGTTTTGGGAAAACCTCCCTTTCGAAATTTTGTCAGATTCGGGTGCGTTTTGGGTTCGAGTGTTTTTTTTTTTTTTAAACCCTTAAAAACAGTTTAAATCATAAAATTTGGGGGTAACTTTTTATCCTCTAGTATTATTAACCTCAATAACCATAATTTCCACTCATATCCAGTCTATTCTGAACACCTCACACCTCACAATATTATTATTAGTCCTAAAACTTGCACCGAGGTCGTTGGATGACTAAGCTACGCGACGCAAGTGGGCGGCACAACACCTGGCCCATCTAGGAGTGGCACTGCAGTGTCAGACAGGATGGTACTTAAAAAAATAGTCCCCAAACAGCACATGATGCAAAGATAAATAATAAAAAAAAAGATGTGCAAGATGGAATTGTCCTTGGGCCCTCCCACCCACCCTTATGTTGTATAAACAGGACATGTACACTTTAACAACCCATCATTTCAGCGACAGGGTCTGCCACACGACTGTGGCTGAAATGACTGGTTGGTTTGGGCCCCCACCAGAAAAGAAGCAATCAATCTCTCCTTGCACAAACTGGCTCTACAGAGGCAAGATGTCCACCTCCTCCCCATCGTCCGATTCCTCACCCCTTTCCCTGTGTACATCTCCCTCCTCACAGAGTATTAATTTGTCCCCACTGGAATCCACCATCACAGGTCCCTGTGTACTTTCTGGAGGCAATTGCTTGTAAATGTCTCCACGGAGGAATTTATTATAATTCATTTTGATGAACATCATCTTCTCCACATTTTCTGGAAGTAAACTCCTACGCCGATCGCTGACAAGGTTACCGGCTGTTTTAATAAGGTTGGAGGCTGCGCTCACATTGGGGGATGGTAGCTAAGTGTGCAGCTGACCTGGAGGTGTCCCACCTCCTGTTGCAATTGCGTGTTTCGTGTTGGTCAGCGCGCTCTGTAGGGTGTACCGGGGATTGGGTTGATTTGAGAGGTAGATATTGGTCAGTGGAGTGATGTGTTGTCTGTGTATATATGTAAAGGGATGCGGTAACGATCACTCAGTGTTAGTGAAATAACAAGATTTTATTTATGGTGTAACCGGATTAGTATCTCAATGTCAATAAATGATTGTCCCAGGTTGGCTCACCACTTTTCAGGTGTGTCCTGCAGACTACCCTTTTTATAAAGTATACCCTCCTGATGGTATACTAATGAGGCTACAGCTCAGGTAAATGTCAGGTGTGCCCTAAGGGCCACCTTTACCATAGGTGTGGTTGGTCCTATGTGTCTTCTGATGCTGTGTCTATTGTTAGGTTTATGGTGTGACTAGTGCGGCGTCCCGCCTGTCAGACCCTTCCGTGTGCGGCAACGAGTGGCGTGGTCATGTGCTGTGTATCATCACTTACCGCCGGGGGCAGGTGCTGCCTGCCGCCGGTGACTAGGTCTTAGCCGTCCTCAAGCCTGTGTTCCTACGTATATTCTCTCTGTGTGTCCTCCGTGTCCCAGAAGCCGCGTACCTTGTCTGCAGTTGCCGGTCTCCTTAGTCTTCCGTCCCGTCCTGTGACTTCCTGATTCGCGCGTCACGTGCCGGGTCACGTGAGCGCGATGTATGCAAAATATGCCGATGCGTCTCCTTCTCCAGCCGGAGAGAGGAGAATGGTTGTAGGCAATGTAGGTAGTGAAGTCTGTGGGTCCCAACGCGTTTCAGCACGAATGCCTTTTTCTAGGGTTACCCATGTGGTGTTCAGTGGCTTTTTTATGCTGTGATCGCTTTCCTGATTGGTCCTTCCTAGGCGTCCCATTCTCTACTCTGATTGGGAGGGGGATATGTCAATCATCCAGATTGTGTGTCCGTGATTGGATGTGTGATTATTTTGATCATGTACATGGATTAAGTGGTAGTCCGATATCCTTTGCATGAGAAATCTGATATTTACATTGTTATGTATCACCCTGCGTTACCGGCTGCACTAAACACTCTTTCGAAATACACACTGGAGGGGGGGCAATGTAGGTAAAAAAAAGCCAGTTTGTGCAAGGGCCTCCAAATTGCCTCTTTTTCCTGCCAGTATACGTACGGACTGTCTGACATACCTACATTGATGCTGTCACTCATATAATCCTCCACCATTCTTTCAATGGTGACAGAATCATATGCAGTGACAGTAGACGACATGTCAGTAATCGTTGGCAGGTCCTTCAGTCCGGACCAGATGTCAGCACTTGCTCCTGACTGCCCTGCATCACTGCCAGCGGGTGGTTTTGAAAATGTTATCCTTTTCCTGGCAGCTCCAGTGGCGGTAGAAAATGAAGGAGAAGCTGTTGGCAGGTCACGTTCCGCTTGACTTGACAAGTGTCTCACCAGCAGGTCTTTGAACATCTGCACACTAGTGTCTGCCGGAAAGAGAGATACAATGTAGGTTTTAAAACTAGGATCGAGCACGGTGGCCAAAATGTAGTTGTCTGATTTCAACAGATTGACCACCCGTGAATCCTGGTTAAGCGAATGAAGGGCTCCATCCACAAGTCCCACATGCCTAGCGGAATCGCTCTCTTTTAGCTCCTCCTTCAATCTCTCCAGCTGCTTCTGCAAAAGCCTGATGAGGGGAATGACCTAACTTGGGCTGGCAGTGTCTGAACTGACTTCACGTGTGGCAAGTTCAAAGGGTTGGAGAACCTTGCACAACATGGAAATCATTCTCCACTGCGCTTGAGTCAGGTGCATTCCCCCTCCTTTGCCTATATCGTAGGCAGATGTATAGGCTTGAATGGCCTTTTGCTGCTCCTCCATCCTCTGAAGCATATAGAGGGTTGAATTCTACCTCGTCACCACCTCTTGCTTCAGCTGATGGCAAGGCATGTTCAGGAGTGTTTGGTGGTGCTCCAGTCTTCGGCACGTGGTGGCTGAATGCCGAAAGTGGGCCACAATTCTTCGGGCCACTGACAGCATCTCCTGCTCGTTTTTAAAAAAATTCTGCACCACCAAATTCATTGTATGTGCAAAACATGGGACGTGCTGGAATTTGCGCAGATGTAATGCACGCACAATATTGGTGGCGTTGTCCGGTGTCACAAATCCCCAGGAGAGTCCAATTGGGGTAAGCCAATCTGCGATGATGTTCCTCAGTTTCCGTAAGAGGTTGTCAGCTGTGTGCCTCTTATGGAAAGCGGAGATACAAAGCGTAGCCTGTCTAGGAACGAGTTGGCGTTTGCGAGATGCTGGTACTGGTGCCACTGCTGCTGTTGTTGCTGCGGGAGGCAATACATATACCCAGTGGGCTGTCACAGTCATATAGTCCTTAGTCTGCCCTGCTCCACTTGTCCACATGTCCGTGGTTAAGTGGACATTGGGTACAACTGCATTTTTTAGGACACTGGTGGCTCTTTTTCTGACGTCTGTGTACATTCTCAGTATCGCCTGCCTACAGAAGTGGAACCTAGATGGTATTTGGTACCGGGGACACACTACCTCAAGCAATTCTCTAAGTCCCTGTGAACTAATGGCGGATACCGGACTCACGTCTAACACCAACATAGTTGTCAAGGCCTGAGTTATCTGTTTTGCAACAGGATGACTGCTGTGATATTTCATCTTCCTCGAAAAGGACTGTTGGACAGTCAATTGCTTACTGGAAGTAGTACAAGTGCTCTTCCGACTTCCCCTCTGGGATGACGATCGACTCCCAGCAGCAACAACAGCAGCGCCAGCAGCAGTTCCACTCAAGGATCCATCGGAGGAATCCCAGTTAGGAGAGGACTCGTCAGACTTGCCAGTGACATGGCCTGCAGGACTATTGGCGTTCCTGGAGGAAATTGACATTGAGGGAGTTGGTGGGGTGGTTTGCAGGAGCTTGGGTACAAGATGAAGAAGGGATTTAGTTGTCAGTGGACTGCTTCCGCTGTCATCCAAAGTTTTTGAACTTTTCAATGACTTCTGATGAATGCGCTCCAGGTGACGTATAAGGGAGGATGTTCCTAGGTGGTTAACGTCCTTACCCCTACTTATTACAGCTTGACAAAGGCAACACATGGCTTGACACCTGTTGTCCTCATTTCTGTTAAAGTAATTCCACGCCGAAGAGGTGATTTTTTTTGTATTTTGACCAGGCATGTCAATGGCCCTATTCATCCCACGGACAACAGGTGCCTCCCCGGGTGCCTGACTTAAACAAACAACCTCACCATCAGAATCCTCCTCGTCAATTTCCTCCTCAGCGCCAGCAGGTGTACTTCAACAGTGACATCTTCAATTTGAATATCAGGAATGGGACTGTGGGTGCTCCTTCCAGCACTTGCAGGGGGCGTGCAAATGGTGGAAGGAGCCACCTCTTCCCGTCCAGTGTTGGGAAGGTCAGGCATCGCAACCAACACAATTGGACTCTCCTTGGGGATTTGTGATTTAGAAGAACGCACAGTTCTTTGCTGTGCTTTTGCCAGCTTAACTCTTTTCATTTTTCTAGCGGGAGGATGAGTGCTTCCATCCTCATGTGAAGCTGAACCACTAGCCATGAACATAGGCCAGGGCCTCAGCCGTTCCTTGCCACTCCGTGTCGTAAATGGCATATTGGCAAGTTTACGCTTCTCCTCAGACGCTTTTAATTTAGATTTTTGGGTCATTTTACTGAACTTTTGTTTTTTGGATTTTACATGCTCTCTACTATGACATTGGGCATCGGCCTTGGTAGACGACGTTGATGGCATTTCATCGTCTCTGCCATGACTAGTGGCAGCAGCTTCAGCACTAGGTGGAAGTGGATCTTGATCTTTCCCTATTTTACCCTCCAAATTTTTGTTCTCCATTTTTCAATGTGTGGAATTATATGCCAGTAATATATCTGGAATTAGACGGCAATAATGTCTGGAATTAGATACCACTAGATAGATACCAGATACCACTGTGACTGGAATGATGATGACCTATGCACAGTGACAGGACACTACCAAAGCACCCTACAGCAGCAAGATGCAGCACAAGACACTGGACTTTTAGTAATGTATACTGAGCACCACAATGCAGCACAAGACAATGAGCAGTGATACTGATCACTGATGAGGATACCAGAACTGACACTGGGCAGCAAGATGCAGTACTGTAGTATACTGGTCATAACAATGCAGCACAAGACAATGAGCAGTGATACTGAGCACTGATGAGGATACTAGAACTGACACTGGGCAGCAAGATGCAGCACTGGACTATTGTACTGTAGTATACTTGTCACCACAATGCAGCACAAGACAATGTGCAGTGATACTGAGCACTGATGAGGATACTAGAACTGACACTGGGCAGCAAGATGCAGCACTGGAGTATTGTACTGTAGTATACTGGTCACCACAATGCAGCACAAGACAATGAGCAGAGATACTGAGCACTGATGAGGATACTAGAACTGACACTGGGCAGCGAGAACAGCACTGGACTATTGTACTGTAGTATACTGGTCACCACAATGCAGCACAAGACAACGAGCAGTGATACTGAGCACTAATGAGGATACTAGAACTGACAATGGGCAGCAAGATGCAGCACTGGACTATTGTACTCTAGTATACTGGTCACCACAATGCAGCACAGATACTGAGCACTGATACTGAGCACTGATATTGAGCTTTCCACTGAGAGAACGTAGCCACGTCCTCTCCACTCTCTCTACAATGCACAAGTGAAAATAGTGGTGACGCGCGGCTCATTATATGGAATCTGAATCTCACGAGAATCTGACAGCGGGATGATGACATTTTGCCTCGTTCGGGTTTTCTGAGTCAGGCGGGAGGAACCGAGTCTGCATCGGACCTGTGTAAACCACGTGGAGTTCGAGGGAGTTCAGTTCTCGGAGAACCAAACCCGCTCATCTCTAATATATATCTATGGATAGAGATTTCTGATCAAGGGTACATAAGAAACAATCCTCTCTCCTATATTAACCACAATGTTATATATACCCCTACATCTATCTATAGAAAGACACTGAGACAGTTTAATTCCTTTAGGCCCCTAGGGGCTACAGTATCTAATGCATTGATCCAAAAGCTCTCTCATTGCTTCAGTTTTATTGTTCTATCTCCTCCCAGAGGCAACGGGAGGGATCCAATCTATTAATCTACATTTGAGACTTGCCACTTGGTGCGTGTAGTGTAAGAAATGGCGGGCTACAGGCTTGTCAGTCAATCCTATAGTTAGTGCAGAATGAATAGAAGATCTGTGATTAGCCATCCTGTCTCTGAATGGTCGAGTCGTGAGGCCTATATAATAAAGGCCGCAGTGGCACACAAGCATATATATCACGTCGTCAAGTTTACAATGTAAATGAAACCTTATTTTTAATTTCTTCCCCGAATGTGGATGGGCGAAAACAGGACATGTTAACATGGAGCGACAGGTAATACAACTACCACATGAGAAG
The DNA here is from genome assembly GCF_028390025.1 of Pseudophryne corroboree. Taxonomy (NCBI): domain Eukaryota; kingdom Metazoa; phylum Chordata; class Amphibia; order Anura; family Myobatrachidae; genus Pseudophryne; species Pseudophryne corroboree. Next base: position 93,358,885 of record NC_086451.1, on the reverse strand, counting down.
CTGCCCGGTTTCGATCTCATAAGCTGAATCTTGTCAACTTTATCATTCGGATATAGAGTTGGTCTCATCAATAGTTGTTTAAGATTGGGTCCTCTTCTGTAGGCGGTCATAGTGGGCTTCATTTTAGTAAAAGGTAGGGCGGAATCAGAGGATACATTAATAGATACCCATTATAGATACATTAATGGTATTGGCATTGAAAACTGTGAAGCCGCAGTGACTGCAGCACTGATGTTGAGGCCCAGCAGGTATTTAAAAGACCCTAAAACAGGCATGTCCAAACTGCGGCCCTCCAGCTGTTGAGAAACTACACATCCCAGCATGCCCTGACACTGCTTTGGCATTCTCTGACTGCAAAACTGTGTCAGGGCAAGCTGGGATATATAGTTTCACAACAGCTGGAGGGCCGCAGCTTGGACATGCCTGCCCTAAAAGATTGAAACATTTTTTTTCACAATCATGGAAGTGACTTTGAAACCACAATGTAATTAGTAATTGTTTTAGACAAATTCTTAATACTGTATAATCAATTTCTGTACCATGCATATGCTGAAACTGTAAATAATACATCTTTTTAAAAATGTTGGGGTGCTGGGCTTGAGACTCGGGCAGATTTATTAAGCCAGGTGAAGTGATAAAGTGAAAGGTGATAACGCCCCAGCCAATCGGCTCCTAACTACCATGTTACAGGCTGGGTTTGACAAATGACAGGAGCTGACTGGCTGGTGCGTTTTCACCTTCCACTTTATCACTTCACCAGGCTTAATACATCTGCCCCTTAGTCTCTGATTTTTTTTCGTGCAAGGACCTAGCAACACCTTTACTTCTCATGTCTAAAACAGAAAACTAGGCCACCTCTTTTATGCGTTTCATGTGTGTCTCAGGTCTGGACTGACCTCTCCGTGGTGTTCATTATAGATTCTATATTCTAACCTAGATAATATTTTCTTTTTGGATACATAAAGTAAGGTGACCAAACATAGGGGAGATGGATGTACTGTAGGAACATGTGAGATACCAAGTAAAGATGAATTAACACAGGAGTTATTGGGAAGATTAACACAGGGTGGCAGCGCACACAAGGTGGATAGTGTTAAATATTATAATATAATATCCAAGTACCTTTTTTTATAAACTAGTAAAAAAAAATATTTTAAATATTACTGGATTAGACAAAATTCTTTCATAATGCTTCAGTTATGATAATACCAATTGATAGCATTGCTAGAAAACGGAGTATTGCCTTAGAGGTATATTCAATTTGTGGCGGTTTTTCAGACAGTCGGAAAAATTGACTTTTCGACAGTTTTAGGTTGAATTTGCATTCGACCTAATCAATTAAAGTTCCGTTTTTTTCAACTGTTGAAAAAAATGAAACTTGTTGGAAAACGATTGGATCGGCGAGTTGCTTATTCACGTGTTTCTGTCAAAAAACGTGGCTGTTCTCGACAGTTTGCTGCTGATGCAGATTCGACTTGTAATCAAGTTAAATCTGCATTTGTCGGAATGCTAGTGATGTGTCGGATCCTCTCCGTCGGAGAGGATCCAACATCAATTGAATATACCCCTTAATCATTGATGAAGCTTCCAGTTGGGATTATTGTTTGTGGCATCCCCATACAGCTGCAGTGCTAGCTTGCCTGCTGTTAAATTCTTAAGACCTGGAGTGGCTGTTGTTTTTTCTACAATACTGTGTACTGTATCTCTTCTGTAATGAAGACAGGAAGTAATTAATCAACTGCTGATGAGGTAATGAGTTCAGTTTTTGAGCCTGTGGTTCCAAAAGAAAACCTTGACCAGATAATTAGTGGATCACTCACTGTGACCTGATGTTACTGCAATTCAAACTATTTATTTTGCCAGTGTGTGTAAAGTACTTGAGAATACTGTTTCTATGACTTGTAAGTTGGGGAGGGAACAATAAATTCACCTCTCATCTAGATCAAGGAGACTTCTCAAAGTACACAAGATGAAGCTCACAGTTAAGTAATGAGTGAAGAACATTGGGGGTAATTCCAAGTTGATCGCAGCAGGAAATTTTTTAGCAGTTGGGCAAAACCATGTGCACTGCAGGGGAGGCAGATATAACATGTGCAGAGAGAGTTAGATTTGGGTGGGTTATTTTGTTTCTGTGCAGGGTAAATACTGGCTGCTTTATTTTTACACTGCAATTTAGATTGCAGATTGAACTCACCACACCCAAATCTAACTCTCTCTGCACATGTTATATCTGCCACCCCTGCAGTGCACATGGTTTTGCCCAACTGCTAAAAAATTTCCTGCTGCGATCAACTTGGAAGTACTCCCATTATACTGTAACATATAATTTGTGATGTTATACTTGTAGACAGAAATAACTAGTCAGTTTGCATTTTGTGTAACAATGTTAACCAGATTTCCTCACATACTACCACATTATAGGTTCCTCAAAGGACTTCGTCAGGGAAGTCCATACCTCCCAACTTCTGATTATCTCAAACAAGGAGGGACATCTGCACACGCGTAGGGCGCGCCCGCCTGCCCGAAAAGTGGGCATGGTCTACAGAAAAGGGTGTGTGGCTTCGCGGTGCCAGCGAGCCCGAGCCATGCTCCCGTTTTCGTCACTGAGGGGGCATGCCCAGCGCTCTGTGAGCTGCTGGAATGCCCCCTTTCCTCCTGTCTCCACTGAATAGACGCTGTAGCAGTGAGTGCAGGAGCCTCCCAACTGCCCCCCACCCCCACCACCGGACATGGCGGCCCACGGGTGGGACAGCGGGATAGTCCCAAAAAAATGGGTCTGTTCCGCGAAAATCGGGACAGTTGGGAGGTATGGAAGTCCAACAGAGTGACGAAACACATTGGGTGTGGCCAATGATGTATGAGGCAGTGACATCCATTGACGATTCCAGTTGGTGAGATGGAGGGGCTTATGTAATAGCCTGTGAGCTGCATCTGCATACATACACCCCAAAAGTCTATCACAGCATGATCTAGAGACGCATGACTTACAATGACCTGGTTTTTAAGACTAGCTATATGCTTGTTTATTTTACCTTTGATGTACCTGTGCTTGATTCTGAAGTAAAAATGTGTTTAGTATTATATACTTCACGATTGTCTTTATGTATGTTCTGGGGAAGATGTATCAAACCTTAGAGAGAGCTAAAGTACTAGCCAATTAGCTTCTAATTGTTATGTTACAGGCTGTGTTTTAAAAAATGGCATTAAGGAGCTGATTAATTGGTACTTTATCTCTCACCAAGGTTTGATACATCTACCCCCAAATCTGCATATTCATCTCTATGTGGAGCGCCCTATCCGTATGATTATTATGAGATCTGTGATCATCATCAGTGCACACATGGATGTATCCTGCATAAGAACACCCTATTTCAGGCCACTTACACATAATCAGTTGCATATGGGAGTTGCAGGGGACACTTGGAGGCAGTGCCGTAACTAGACATTTTAGCGCTGTGTGCAAGAAACAGCATCGGCACCCCCCCCCCCATATGCAAAACAGGGTCAATGCACGTGGCAAAAATATAGGGGTGGGCTTCATCGGGAAGGGGTGTGGCCACCGAGCTCCCTTTTACACATGACGTTAGGCAGAGCCCCCTTTTACATAGTACGGCAGGTATAGTCCCCTTTTACACATTGTGGCAGCAGAGTCCCCTTTTTTACACATTACAGTAGTAGAGTCCCCCTTTTTACACATTAAGCAAGCAGAGTCCCCCTTTTTACACATTAAGCAAGCAGAGTCCACCTTTTTTTTTTTTACACATTACATCAGCAGAGTCCCCTTTTACTACACATTATGGCAGTAGAGTCCCTCTTTTTTACACATTAGAGTAACAGAGTCCTCCTTTTTACAGCAGACAGAGTCCCCCATTTTTACACATTACATTCGCAGAGTCAACCTTTCTTTGTGTGTGTGTGTGTGTGTGTGTGTGTGTGTGTGTGTGTGTGTGCGTGTGTGTGTGTGTAGGCGCGGTCCAGATATGAGAGAGAGGGGGGGGGGAGAAATAGAGAGCGCGCACATATATGGAAACCTCCAACCCACTGCAAGTATGTATGTTTGTAAGAGATATACTGTACACACAGAGCCAAGTAGACATGGGGAGGTAGAGAGAGACATGGGAAAGGAGAGACAGAGAGAGCGACAGACATGTAGAGAGGGTGAGAGACAGACATATAGATATGCGGAGAGAGACAGGGACAGAGAGAAGGTGACATGGGTAGGGAGAGACAGATATGGAGAGAGTGACATGAGGAGGGAAAGACAGACATGGAGAGAGACAGACACGGAGAGAGAGAGAGACAGGCATGGGGAGGGACAGATACAGGAAGAGAAAGTGAGACACACAGACATGGGGAGGGAGGAGGAGACATGGTGAGAGGGTGAGAGACAGAACCAAGGAGAGAGATGGAGAGAGACAGACACAGAGAGAGAGAGAGAGAGGGACATATGGAGGGAGAGACACATGGAGAGACAGACACTGACAGACAGACATGCAGAGAGAGCGATGGAAATAAAGAGAGAGTGATGTGGGGAGGGAGAGACTGATATGAGAAGTGACTCTCTCTCTCGAGAGAGAGAGAGACACACAGGGAGAGAGACAGACACAGAGAGAGAGACAGACACGGGGAGAGATGGAGAGACATACAGTATGGAGGGAGAGACAGACATGCAGAGACAGAGATGGAAATAAAGAGAGTGACGTGGGAGGGAGAGATACTGACATGAGAAGGGACTTGGAAAGAGGGACAGAGAGGGAGACACACACACACACACACACACAGGGAGAGAGACAGACAGACAGTGTGAGAGAGAAAAAGGGACAGAGATAGACATGGGGAGAGATGGAGAGAGACAGACACAGGGAGGGAGAGAGAGAGAGAGAGACATACAGTATGGAGGGAGAGACACATGGAGAGACAGACATGCAGAGATAGAGATGGAAACGAAGAGAGTGGAGAGGGGATGGGAACGGAGAGAGAGACCGACATGAGAAGGGACTCAGAGAGAGAAACACACAGGGAGAGAGCAGACAGGATTAGAGAGACACACACACACACACACACACACACAGGGATGGAGATGGTGGGAGACAGAAACAGGGAGAGAGACAGAGACGGGGGGTTTTATTTACTAATATTCGTGTTTGTGTCGATTTGTGTTGATTTTAAACTCGAAATTTATCGGACAACTTTTTGAAACCATGGGGGTCATTCCGAGTTGTTAGCTCGTTGCCGATTTTCGCTATACTGCGATTAGTCGCTTACTGCGCATGCGCAAGGTTCGCAGAGCGCATGCGTTTAGTTATTTTACACAAAAGTTAGGTATTTTACTCTGCATAACAAAGCTTTTTCAACGCTGTGCTGATCGTAGTGTGATTGACAGGAAGTGGGTGTTTCTGGGCGGAAACTGGCCGTTTTATGGGAGTGTGCGGAAAAACGCAGGCGTTCCAGTTGCAAAACGCAGGAGTGGCTGGAGAAACGGGGGAGTGGTTGGGCAAACGCTGGGTGTGTTTGTGACGTCAAACCAGGAACGAAAAGGACTGAGCTGGTCGCAATGGCTGAGTAAGTCTGGAGCTACTCAGAAACTGCGGGGTAATCGAGAAAATTAGCAAAGCTTTCGTTAGCAATTCTGCTATGCTAAGATGCACTCCCAGTAGGCGGCGGCTTAGCGTGTGCAATGCTGCTAAAAGCAGCTAGCGAGCAAACAACTCGGAATGACCCCCCCATGTACGCTAATTTACTATGCTGTCGAATTTGTTGTTTTCGTATTTTCCGATGGCGATGTTTTTCATGGTTTTTTTTTTTTTTCAGTCGCAAATCACTTGTTCGGTCAGCAGTTTGTGTTTTTTCCACGGATTGGGACTATTTTAAAAGCAGCAGTGTTTTTTGGCAACTACGGCCGCATTTCCACTTTTACTTTTGATTTTAACCTTCGTTCGTGATTGGTTGTGTTTCAGATGTAGGAGTGTCTGTGCGCAACCATATAAATACGCCCCAAACCGTCCGCACCTCGTGGGTTTAGTTAGTGGTGAGGAGACAGGTTGTGCTGTGGAGTTTGGTGAGTAGGTGTGATTTGGAGTAGTATTTTTTAGTGATGAGCGGGTTCGGTTCCTCGGGATCCGAACCCCCCCGAACTTCACCCATTTTACACGGTTCCGAGGCAGACTCGAATCTTCCCGCCTTGCTCGGTTAACCCGAGCGCGCCCGAACGTCATCATCCCGCTGTCGGATTCTCGCGAGATTCGTATTCTATATAAGGAGCCGCGTGTCACCGCCATTTTCACTCGTGCTTTGGAGATGATAGCGAAAGGACGTGGCTGCGTTCTCTCAGTTTCTGTGTTCTGTGTGCTGCAAATATCTGCTCAGTGTGCTGCAAATATCTGTGCTCAGTGTGCTTGCAAATATCTGTGCTCAGTGTGCTGAAAATATCTACGTTCTCTGCCTGAAAAAAGCTCCATATCTGTGCTGCATTGTAGTATATAGTAGGAGGACAGTGCAGAATGTTGCTGTGACCACCAGTATATATATAGCAGTCCACTGCTCTACCTCTGTGTCGTCAAGTATACTATGCATCCATACCTGTGCTGCATTTTAGTTGTGCGCAGTATATAGTAGGAGGGGACAGTGCAGAATGTTGCAGTGACCACCAGTATATATATAGCAGTATGGTACAGTAGTCCACTGCTCTACCTCTGTGTCGTCAAGTATACTATGCATCCATACCTGTGCTGCATTTTAGTTGTGCGCAGTATATAGTAGGAGGGGACAGTGCAGAATGTTGCTGTGACCACCAGTATATATATAGCAGTATGGTACAGTAGTCCACTGCTCTACCTCTGTGTCGTCAAGTATACTATGCATCCATACCTGTGCTGCATTTTAGTTGTGCGCAGTATATAGTAGGAGGGGACAGTGCAGAATGTTGCTGTGACCACCAGTATATATATAGCAGTACGGTACAGTAGTCCACTGCTCTACCTCTGTGTCGTCAAGAATACTATGCATCCATATCTGTGCTGCATTTTAGTTGTGCGCAGTATATAGTAGGAGGGGATAGTGCAGAATGTTGCTGTGACCACCAGTATATATATAGCAGTACGGTACAGTAGTCCACTGCTCTACCTCTGTGTCGTCAAGTATACTATGCATCCATACCTGTGCTGCATTTTAGTTGTGTGCAGTATATAGTAGGAGGGGACAGTGCAGATGTTGCTGTGACCACCAGTATATATATAGCAGTACGGTACAGTAGTCCATTGCTCTACCTCTGTGTCGTCAAGTATACTGCAAAAGTTCAGTAAAATGACCCAAAAATCTAAATTAAAAGCGTCTGATGAGAAGCGTAAACTTGCCAATATGCCATTTACGACACGGAGTGGCAAGGAACGGTTGAGGCCCTGGCCTATGTTCATGGCTAGTGGTTCAGATTCACAAGAGGATGGAAGCACTCATCCTCTCGGTAGAAAACTGCAGTGCCACTCCTAGATGGGCCAGGTGTTTGTGTCGGCCACTTGGGTCGCTTAGCTTAGCCATCCAGCGACCTTGGTGCACCTCTTTTTTTCTTCGCATCATGTGCTGTTTGGGGACTATTTTTGAAATCTGCCATCCTGTCTGACACTACAGAAAACAATGAATGAATAAATGCGCTGCTAGGTATAATGCAGCCAACTATGCAATAAGGAACCTTCACAAAAATTCCAAGAAAATAGACGTTTATAAAAGAAAATTGAATAGTGGCGCAACTACCAATAGGCCTTACATGAAATATCCTTATCAATTCCAGGTGTAATGAGTCCTGTGTTGTAAGGGTCCCGTTGTCCGTGCAACCTTTGATCCTATGGTCAAAATCCTTAACTTGACAAACAGAAACAGATCATGGTGCAGATCAACTTTTTAGGGGACCAAGACTTTATTTACAAGGAAAACTCACAATTTATACAGATTAAAAAAGCATATCACCACTCAGGGTAAAAGTGAAGGGGGTGCTGGCGTGACTGGTATTCCAAAGTTACCCTCCCAGATGGTACAAGGGCTCCGCTCGTGGTTCCGGATACCACGAAAGCCGGATAAGGATAAATGAAGTCCAGTGTCAGGTCACCCACAGTCAGAAGAGAACACCAATTGCTCAACGCGTTTCGGACGCTCTGGTCCTTCCTCAGGAGCATAAAGGTGTACAGCAAAAGAGCATATATTTATACCTAGATCTAATGACACAATAATGTCCATGTGGGCAGCTTTCTCCGCCCCAAACAGCCGGACGCACGTCCGCAACCGGAAGTGGCGTTGACCGTAAGCGGAAGTTGTGATGCGTTCCACCGCTAAGATCCGGAAGTTCACTGTGCGTTCCAAATACGGATATTCACAAACGGGAGTCCATAGAATGGTATTAGAGTTCCACACTCCCAAATCGGACATTTAGTAGTCCAAATCAGTCCAAGTAAATGTATTTCCACATGTAATCAAAAAGAAAATATAAATAATATCAATATACTACTATAAAATTCACATTTTAAAAAATTAGCAGCCAGAACATTCGGAGGACACGTGCCGCAAACGGTACTATGATATAAAGTGCCGTGTGAAGTCCAAAATGACCAAGGAGGCGATGTTGGCTCGCCAGACCGGTGGGGGTCAGCCCTTCGTTGCCAGATATTTGGACTACGAGGAGCCCATGTGGAGCTTAATACCTCCTGAAGTTGTGTCAGCAACCCATGTCCGTGATTCCGATCAGCCCAGGAAGGATGGTGAGCATGTTTTTTCTTAATAACATACTCTGTATTTTTGTGTATTTAATTTGATTACTAGCATCTTCAACTACACGTCAGCAAAACCCTTGGCATTGTTAATGGCTAATCCAAAAGCCAATGTAGCACATAACAGTACTGTATGTGAAATGTGTCAGAAAATGTTTTATTGTTTTTTTATTGTGAAGTTGATAGTTTGTCCGGTATTTAATTTGCAAACACCAAGCTTGCTCTTCATCACATTTGCCACAAAATGCATTGTACTCTGTATTTTGATGCAGTTAGCCATGTGCAAGGTTTCACAAACAGTGGTTCAGATGTTATAGGCTGGAGTAGGCCTAAGTAAATTTTAAACCCGTGAGCTGTACCAGCTAATTGAAGCACCATTTAATCTGGTTTAAAAATAAGCCACCATATTTTTACTCGCTTGCCACCTATATATGTCACCTTCGCCAACACTGCTTTATCAGTGGCTTATGTCTTTGGATGGTTAATAAAATAAGATTTTACTTACCGATAAATCTATTTCTCGTAGTCCGTAGTGGATGCTGGGGACTCCGTCAGGACCATGGGGAACAGCGGCTCCGCAGGAGACAGGGCACAAAAATCAGTGTCCGTGTCTGGGTCTGTGTCGACCGACTGAGGTAAATGGGCGTTTTACAGCCCCTGACGGTGTTTGAGACGCCTGGACAGGTACTAATTTGTTCGCCGGCTGTCTCATGTCGTCAACCGGCTTGCAGCGTGTTGACATTATCACGTAATTCCATAATTAAGCCATCCATTCCGGTGTCGACTCCCTAGAGAGTGACATCACCATTACAGGCAATTTGCTCCGCCTCCTCACCAACATTTTCCTCATACATGTCGACACACACGTACCGACATACAGCACACACATAGGGAATGCTCTGATAGAGGACAGGACCCACTAGCCCTTTGGGGAGACAGAGGGAGAGTTTGCCAGCACACACCAAAACGCTATAATTATACAGGGACAACCTTTATATAAGTGTTCCTCCCTTATAGCATTTTAATATATATTCATATCGCCAAATCAGTGCCCCCCCTCTCTGTTTTAACCCTGTTTCTGTAGTGCAGTGCAGGGGAGAGCATGGGAGCCTTCCCACCAGCATTTCTGTGAGGGAAAATGGCGCTGTGTGCTGAGGAGAATAGGCCCCGCCCCCTTTTAGGCGGGCTTCTTCTCCGGAGTCTGTGATATCTGGCAGGGGTTAAATACATCCATATAGCCTCAAGGGCTATATGTGATGTATTTTTCGCCATACAGGTATTATACATTGCTGCCCAGGGCGCCCCCCCCCCCGCGCCCTGCACCCTCCGTGACCGCTGTGTGAAGTGTGCTGACAACAATGGCGCACAGCTGCAGTGCTGTGCGCTACCTGATGAAGACTGAAAGTCTTCTGCCGCCTGGTTCCGGACCTCTTCAATCTTCAGCATCTGCAAGGGGGGTCGGCGGCGCGGCTCCGGGACGAACCCCAGGGCGAGACCTGTGTTCCGACTCCCTCTGGAGCTAATGGTGTCCAGTAGCCTAAGAAGCCAATCCATCCTGCACGCAGGTGAGTTCACTTCTCTCCCCTAAGTCCCTCGATGCAGTGAGCCTGTTGCCAGCAGGACTCACTGAAAATAAAGAACCTAAAAACTTTTTCTAAGCAACTCTTTAAGAGAGCCACCTAGATTGCACCCTGCTCGGACGGGCACAAAAACCTAACTGAGGCTTGGAGGAGGGTCGTGGGGGGAGGAGCCAGTGCACACCATGTGATCCTAAAAGCTTACTTTTGTGCCCTGTCTCCTGCGGAGCCGCTGTTCCCCATGGTCCTGACGGAGTCCCCAGCATCCACTAGGACGTTAGAGAAATTTGTTTAATGGTTTCCTTAGTTTTGTTGTGATGTTGTGCTAGTGTGTTTTTGTTGTGGCACATCACACAGGTTGACAAAAATGTCATTTGTTACTATTGATGTTTGATTTTAGAATCAATATGTGTGTGCTTTGTAGTGTTCTTTTATGTATTTGGAATGTAGGGCCATGTTTGTGGCCTCTCCATTATCTCATGCGTAGCACTTTCCCGAGTGCACATGCCTATTGGCCAATATTGTTGTGCTAATGGCTGTGTGTGTGGGGTCGACATCAGATGTTTTTTTATATGTTCCAATGATTAGAAAATTCAAAGCACACAAAATAAGAAGTTGGTATTATTTTTATAATCATAATGCTTCAAATGTTTAACAGATGCATTATACAATTTCATAATTTTGGTGTGTTCCCCCCCCCGGTTGTACAGTGTTGAAAAAACCCACAACTGGTCGCCCTACAGTCAGTCCCACGACATCTGATGATGATGACGCTGCGGCAGCAGGTGAAGTGTCCATTGTAGTACATGTTATGTTTGTAAAGGAATGGACATACAATATTTCTCACTTTAATACTAGGTCCCTTAATACAAGGCTTGACCAGCAGAAGACGGCCTCCTGAACCCCTCAAAAAGCGGACACATGTGGCACCCAAGAAACCAAGGTCGGATGTCCTGTCCAAACCACAGCAGTCTACACCGCCATAAGAATGTCAGTAGTTTCTTCCGTACCACCACGCCAAATTTTGGTCACTTCACCAAGACGCCAACCACACTCCCCTCATCTGGATGGTGTGTAGGAAACTAAAATTTTAAAAAAGATTAGTCATCTATAAATTATCCATTCATTTACAATCATATACTGGACACACAGCACAACCAACAATACTTACAGAAGAACAGCAACCACAAAATGGCCACGAAGTGGAATGTAGATTTCCGCCTCCATTAAAGATATGTATGTCCACTTCAGCCATACAGTAGCAGATTGTCTGGAAGATGCTGCAACAGAAACAGATGTATAAGCTTGACAAAGAGTAAGGGTATGTACACACGGTGAGATCCTTGCTATGCCTGATTTTTACTTGCGATTTCCCTTGAACTCCCTGTGGCCCAGATAGCACAGATTTTGACTAACTTTTCTTGAGATATGGACTATGTGTGCTTACGATTTTGGCTAATGTGAGATTTTGGCTTATGTGAGATGTCATTGACATGTGAGATGAACTAGATAGTACACCGATCTAGCAAGGATTGACTTGCCTGCACAGTCTATCTTTTCTTGCGATGCCGACCTGGCGGGACCGTGCATCGGAATCGAATCGGGATCGCAAGGTGACTTTCACCTTGCGATCTGCACTAACTTTTCTTGCGATTTTGACTATATAGTCAAAATCGAAAGAAAATATCTCACCGTGTGTACACACCCTAAGGCTGTAAACATTGTTGTGTGTTTATTCTTTTTGCATACATTGGCTTCAACATGCAAAAAAATACAGATGTTGTTTGCACTCACAGTAAAAGGCAACACTTTTGTAAACAACTCACACATGTCTTGTGGAGTATGTAGGATATACCATACAAATAATGTGGTTGCTTTTACATTGATGTACACAGCAAAGCAACAATGGGCCTAATTCTGAGTTGATCGCAGCAGCAAATTTGTTAGCAGTTGGGCAAAACCATGTGCACTGCAGGGGGGGCAGATATAACATGTGCAGAGAGCGTTAGATTTGGGTGTGGTGTGTTCAAACTGAAATCTAAATTGCAGTGTAAATATAAAGCAGCCAGTATTTACCCCGCACAGAAACAAAATAACCCACCCAAATCTAACTCTCTCTGCAAATGTTATATCTGCCTCCCCTGCTGTACACATGGTTTCGCCCAATTGCTAACAAACTTGCTCCTGCGATCAACTCAGAATTACCCACAATGAGAGAGGCATGTGCAGCCTTTAAAGCCAGTAGTGATGTTTTTGCAATGCAGAATATGTACAAGGGAGGTCATTCCGAGTTGTTCGCTCGGTAAAAATCTTCGCATCGCAGCGATTTTCCGCTTAATGCGCATGCGCAATGTCAGCACTGCGACTGCGCCAAGTAAATTTGCTATGCACTTAGGAATTTTACTCACGGCTTTTTCATCGTTCTGGTGATCGTAATGTGATTGACAGGAAATGGGTGTTACTGGGCGGAAACTGGCCGTTTTATGGGCGTGTGGGAAAAAACGCTACCGTTTCTGGAAAAAACGCAGGAGTGGCTGGAGAAACGGAGGAGTGTCTGGGCGAACGCTGGGTGTGTTTGTGACGTCAAACCAGGAACGACAAGCACTGAAATGATCGCAGATGCCGAGTAAGTCTGGAGCTACTCAGAAACTGCTACGAGGTGTGTAATCGCAATATTGCGAATACATCGTTCGCAATTTTAAGATGCTAAGATTCACTCCCAGTAGGCGGCGGCTTAGCATGAGCAAATCTGCTAAAATCCGCTTGCGAGCGAACAACTCGGAATGACCCCCTATATGCGTTCACATACATGTGTACAGTGGCCTTTGTTTGTGAAACATTTGTCAAACATATATGGCTAGCTAACCAAAAATGCTTTGTCCTTCCAGAAACAAGTAACGCTACCAGCATCCCTCCGACACACCAGCAAGACAGTGACATGGATGAGACAATCATTTTACAACTTCAGCTAATAATTGAAGCAAACACACCTCCAGCACCTGTGAGTACACCACCACCACCACCACCACCACCACAACACAGCCCAACAGCACCAGTAGCACAAGGGCCTGATCAAGTGTTTTGGGACAATTGGGCTACACAGCAGGCCACTAATCAGGATTGCATGTGTAGACAGACACAAATTTTCTCAAGCCTGCCTAATCACCTCAAAAGAATAAGCCGCAATATCAGCCTACAAACTGAACCAACCACGCGAATGGCAAACACCATGGAAATAATGCGGGCAGACATGACACATGTAATGGGAAACTTACAACGCCTAATGGATGAACATCACAGACAACAGCAAAGCTACCTAAACATTTTAGAACCAAATCAAATGCTCATTGAATCTATATCCCGCATCATGGAAAATCACACTGCAGCAACACGTGAACTCAATGCCACCCTCACTAACCTCAATGAAACCCTCAGTTCCCAGCAGCAACAAAGCACCAGTTCTGGTACGACAACTCCACTTGTATCGCCTGTGGCCTCACCACCAAGGCGCTCCACCAGAACATGCCCACACGACAGTGGTAAAGGCAAAGCAGCATCCAAGCAGCCGCCCACAAAAAAATAACTGCCAGATGTAGTGGTTTCTGTTTGGAGACAAAAAAACAATGAGTTAGTAAGTGTCTGTTTGACCCTATAGATTGTCCTGTTAAATTTGTGTATTTCTTATTCACACTGTTATTTACCAGTCTTTGTGTATTTTTTTGGCAGGTAAATGTTATCTGTGCTACACATTGTGAGTTGCATGCATTAATGAGCCAACAGTTTTTGATTATCTAATTATTATTACCAGATTCTAATCACTCTCATATATAGCAGCCAGTCTACTGCACAGCCATGCACATTCTGAGGTGTATGCATTAATGAGCCAACAGTCTGTTAGGATCTCCTGCTCTGTGCTGCCACGTCGCCATGGCAACCGGGAGGCAAGTGTTAGCGAAGTAACCTGAGCGCAGCTGATTCTCCGGTCCGGGTTTTTACGGTGTAGTGGTTACAGGCTCTGTGCACGGCAGGGAATCCGGCGCTGGTTTTGTGCTCACAGTCTGTGAGGTCTGAGTGGGGCGTGGACAGCACCTGCTATATAAACCATCCTCTCAGGCTAGGCAAATGCTGCTGAATCTTTGTTTGTTAGTCAGTTCCAGAGAGTTAGCTAGTACTGTGTGACTTTGTATTTACTTGTTGCTTACTGCGAATAGGCCTTGGGATTCGGTACTTCATTCTGCCAATCCGGACCTAGCAGTAAGACTGGAGTCAGTTGTTTGACCTGCTGGGGTTCTTTTGCTATTCTGTGAACCCAGCAGGTTTGCGGCTGTACTCTCAGACCTGCTTGCTTAATCCTCCCTCACTGTGCAGGGCGTCCAGGTGTCAGTTTAGTGGCAGTAAGCTGAACCTGTGCCCTGCAAGTGGGGGTTAGGATTGTGGATACTCTCCTTGTGTCTATATTTCTATCTCTGACCAAGGAGTTTATTCCCACATCCGTTGGTAACCCTTTGGGGTTTTTTCTGTTGCTCTTAGCAACATCACTTCAGGTGCTCCACATGTTAAATCACTACACATCGCTTCATTGTCCGCTCTATTCCACCTGAGCATTCCTGACACTAGGGAGACACCCAATTCCTGAGCCTTTGGGCTTCTCCGTTCACTTTGTGTTTATTAGTTATTCCATCACCTCCTGTATACTGTATGTTATGTTATACTGTCTGTGAGTTAGTTTGCTTCGCTTCCCTCTCTGTTCATACACCGGTATACTCCTGTTAGCACTGGTGTGCGTAACACAGTCTTTGATTATCTAATTATTGTTACCAGATTCTAATCAGTCTCATATATAGCAGCCAGTCTACTACACAGGCATGCACATTGTGAGGTGTATGCATTAATGAGCCAACAGTCTTTGATTATCTAATTATTATTACCAGATTCTAATCAGTCTCATATATAGCAGCCTGACTACTGCACAGCCATGCAGATTAACATATGACCCATACGACCTAATTTTTGTTTTTGTGTGGTTAATTGTTTAATACTTTACGCCATTAGGACAATAACAGTATTGCTCAACAAGCAAGTGTCCGATTATGTGCAAAAAATAATGTTTTGGGGTTTTTTTTTTTTTTTTTTGTGGTTTGTCATTAATGTCCTGCCATGTTTGTGTGTGCTAAAAAGGTGTTATGGGAGCATTTGTTTTGAAGCTTCAAAGAAATCACACTTTTCCTTGCAACTGCAAAAGTAATGTGTGAAATAATGGATACATATTGTTTCTTGTGTTGTGTCTAGAAAACATGCAGAATTGAACAAGCAATCTGAAACAAATAAAACATTTTGGATGATACAAAGTTTGTGTCCCTTAAATACCATGGAACACCACACATAGGGCCACATGTATTCAGCATGGAGAAGATAAAAAAAACATGGCGAAGTGTAAAGTTAATACGTAGCAGACATTCAGATAGTAACTAGCATTTTCTAAAACAATCAGGATTATGTAGTGGTTTATCACCTTCCAGTTATCACTGCTTAATGACTTCTCCAGCCTTAATACATGTGCATCATAATATGATGTGTACTCAAAACAAAAACACACAGTACGCATGCTGCATTTGTATGCCACTAAGCCAGTGTATGTTTTTATGTCTTTGGAATCATACATATTCTGACGAAGTAACATGTTTGAGTTGGTTTAAAAAAAACAATTATGTTACAAAGTAAAAATATAAAAAAATACTGATACACATATACTTACCTTAAAAATGTAGATTTATAAGCTCTTGCATTACCTGCCTCCCTACATATGTACTCCCAGTGTCACCAGATGTATCTAACTCCTCTGCTTGCTGACTGCTTTCTACATCCTCCTCCTCCTCATCAACATGTGGCAGATGTTGTTGCAAACACATGTTATGAAGAAAACAGCAGCAGAACACAATTCTGGTCACCTTTAAGGGACTATACAACAAAAGCCCACAAGACTTATCTAGACACCGAAACCTAGATTTCAGCACACCAAAACATCTTTTTATCACATTCCATGTGGACTTACATGCATTATTGTAATTGTGTTCAGCAGGGGAATCAGGGCAGGACAATGGAGTCAGAAGCCAAGAGAAACAGCCATATCCCCATCACCTGAAAGACATATATAGTAACGTGTGTAAAGTACATATACAGCAACACATAACACAGTGGATTTGGGCATAGTATACAAAGTCCTACACATATCAAATCACATACCCAGCAGCCATCCATCTGGCATTTGTCCATCCTCAAATTTATCAAAGAGGGATGACTGACTGAGGATGAAGGAGTCATGGAAGCCACCAGGGTAACCAGCAACAACACTCATGATTTTGAGTTTTGTATCACAAAGCACCTAGACATTTGTAGAGTGGTCAAGATGTCTATTGGTATATATATGCTGCCTGCCCCTAGGTGGTTTTAGCTGAACATGTGTGCAATCTATGGCTCCCAGCACATTGGGCATGCCAGCAAGGCCATAGAAAGCTACCATGACGGCATGCCACTGAGACTCCTGGGTAGGGAAGAGATTGAGGCTTCGATGTGGGGCTGCAAAACATCCAACACCTGTGTGTATATTTGTGAAAAAAGGGTAGTGAGATTAAATTACATAACATCATCACTGTGCACTGATATTACTAAAACCAACAAATTAACAGATGAGGATATTAGGTATACGTCACCTGTGTTAGGATTCTGGAAAAGGACGGCTGAGAGATCCCAATGACATCGCCAGACACAGCCTGAAAGCCACCAGTAGCCATAAAGTGCAACACAGCCAGGAGTTAGTGCAGGCCTGAGACAGGGCGAGAGCGTGCTGTCTTAGGGTGTAGGTCCAGTTTGACAAGGTCATACAGACGGAAAATGTTTGAATGATTTAGGCGGAACATCTGTATGACCTTGTCATCGGCCAATGCGTTTAAGTTTAAACGCCCCCTGAAAAAACGAGGCCTGCTCAGCCTCCGCAGAACCTGTACAACCTGCTGACCATGTTCAGTTTCCTGGCCCTGGTTTCTTCCAGCCTGATGTCTGAGTCTCAGGAATTCCACAGCACACAAAACATCACTGCACCATAGTCCAGCAGCCATTTCTGAGTGTGGGTTGATTGAAATGGGCCTAGGGTCCTTTTATAGGCATCCTAATACAGGTGTGATTGATGTGGAAGTTGGCACACATGTAAACATGCCAGGAAAAAGCAGGTCTATTTTTTTGCTGCTTTTTTTTAGGATTCGCAAAAAAATACGACCGCAATTGAGCATTCACGGACAAACATCCAAATACGAATGAATAGTAAATTACCGTGTTGTATGAACAAACAGCCGGGTTTGACCGATGGTCTATTCATTCGTATTTCTGATCTCTACCGTGAAAACCATTACGAATAGCCCAAACACTGCCGAGATTTGAACTTAGTAATGATGTCATCGCGCACCGCACAGCAGTGACACCCAGCACCGGGGGGCACCACCAGTAGCGGATCTTGCCACAGTGGCGGCGCCCTCCGGATGGTGGCGGCGCCCTCCGGAAGGTGGTGCCCCGGGCAAAAATCCCGTGTGCCCGTAGCAAGATCCGCTACTGCCAGCCAGCTCCCCTCCAACATGCGAGCCACGAACCTGCTGCAGAGTCACTTCCTACTTCCTCACTCGGCCAGCTCTGTCTCAAAGGCCTATGGGAACTGCCTGAGAGGAGTTGGCCAGGTAAGGAAGTGACTCTGCAGTTCCCCCTACATTGTCAGCTCAGCCTCCACGTAAGTATAATGAGGCTGTGCTCTACACACACAAACACATACAAACAGTCTGTCAGTGTCAGGGTGTTGGGGGTTTCCAGGTAGTTGGAAACCCCCTCTGTGTGTCAGTCACCTGGGGAAGGGGGAGGGGGGAGCATGATCCAGCATCCACGTCTCTCACAGCTTCTCCTCGGGTCCGGAACTCACAGCCTCCCCTCGGGTCCAGGACCTGGCAACTGCGACGCCGCTCCACAGTCCTGTACTGAAGCAGCAGGAGACAGTCTGCGGGTCTCACGGACGGAGTGGGGGGATGACTGCTGCAGAGCTCCATGTCCCTTACAGGCACAGCGACACTCAGAGACGGCGGCGGCGGGACAGGGGGAAGGTGTGTGCTGCCACATGCCATCTACGGCATGTGGCATGTGGCAGAGGCGGGAGACAAGCGTCAGCGACGGTACTTTCACTACTGACTGCCTGGCAAGAACAAACAACTGTACAGGGGTGTGCTGCCAGATGGTGCACCTTCAGTGCATTTGCGCTGTGGGCAAGGCACCATCGGCACACACCTAGTTACGGCCCTGCTTGGAGGGATTCTGTTAGATCCCTCTTAGGGATTTATGTGGAAAGAAACCCATAAGCTTCTATAGGCAACTCCATCCATTAGTTTTTGGGTACAAATTCCATAAAACAAAAGAAGAAAAGATTTACTCTGCGCCAAAAAACACTTTGTGATACCAGTGTGCAGTCTGTCATGTGTAATGATTGACTCAGTACAACTTCAATTATAAATAACCACTTTTATATTTGGTCTGTTAAGATTAGCAACATAAAACACATACATACATAAACTTTGTAGCAATAAATTGCTCTCTAGACATACAGTATAAACAATATACTATGTATTCTAAAAATAACTTATTGGCTCTGTTTGGTAAGGATTGAATTATTAAGCACTGGCGTCCCAGTATCAAAATAAATAAAAAATAAATAAAAAAGTCCCGCAAATATGATAATGCAGTCTCTTAATATGTATTAATTGTAATGAATAATTACCAATGTGCTGGTTCCTGAATTGTTTAGATACAGGGTCCGTTTTATAATAAATTGCACATGTGTAGGTGATTAGTAGAATAGAGTTACCGTTCCATTCGCAAAAAGCTCCCCTGATTGATGGCTTTGTCAGGCGGTTTCTGTAATTGATTCCACACCACGGCCAATAGACCCCAGTGCGGAGGACATTAGCAGACACCCGGTGAGAACAAGTGGAATGGCAGGTGAAATTGGAGCCGCTGCGGGCAGCCGTGTGCGGTAATTAGCTGGTACTCGCCGGCTTTGATGGCAATGATGAAACTTTGACGTGAAATACTGCAGGATACCGCCGGCTTTGAGCACCAGACTGCTGCCTCTCGGGATGTGATCTGCGGCTGACAATCAGCTGGAGCACCCGGCGTGCAGCGTGCAGGGAGAAGCTGTGGCTGTGTGTAGCAGTAGGTCTGTTCCACGGACAGATCAGACCAGACAGAGACCAATGTGGGCGTCAACGCGTTTCGTCTCCTAGGCAACCGGAGACTTCCTCAAGACGGATCAAGTCTTGAGGAAGTCTCCGGTTGCCTAGGAGACGAAACGCGTTGACGCCCACTCCACATTGGTCTCTGTCTGGTCTGATCTGTCCGTGGAATCTGATCTGTCCGTGGAACGGACCTACTGCTACACACAGCCACAGCTTCTCCCTGCACGCTGCACGCCGGGTGCTCCAGCTGATTGTCAGCCGCAGATCACATCCCGAGAGGCAGCAGTCTGGTGCTCAAAGCCGGCGGTATCCTGCAGTATTTCACGTCAAAGTTTCATCATTGCCATCAAAGCCGGCGAGTACCAGCTAATTACCGCACACGGCTGCCCGCAGCGGCTCCAATTTCACCTGCCATTCCATTTGTTCTCACCGGGTGTCTGCTAATGTCCTCCGCAGTGGGGTCTATTGGCCGTGGTGTGGAATCAATTACAGAAACCGCCTGACAAAGCCATCAATCAGGGGAGCTTTTTGCGAATGGAACGGTAACTCTATTCTACTAATCACTTACACATGTGCAATTTATTATAAAACGGACCCTGTATCTAAACAATTCAGGAACCAGCACATTGGTAATTATTCATTACAATTAATACATATTAAGAGACTGCATTATCATATTTGCGGGACTTTTTTATTTATTTTTTATATATTTTGATACTGGGACGCCAGTGCTTAATAATTCAATCCTTACCAAACAGAGCCAATAAGTTATTTTTAGAATACATAGTATATTGTTTATACTGTCTGTCTAGAGCAGCGTTTTTCAACCCCTGTGCCGCGGCACACTAGTGTGCCGCCAGCAGTTGTCAGGTGTGCCGCAGCCTGCTGGTCACCGGCCACCAGAATTGCCCTGCACAGTGCTCCGCCGCCCGCCGACAGTGCTCCTTCGCCGCACACCAGAGATACCTGGGTCCTCCAGCAGTCATGCACGGCAGCACAGTCAGCTCTCCTGCTGCCCTGTCCGTGACCTATGGTGACATGCGCATTTCCGCCCGCGCTTGGTGCTGATGTGTGCTACGGACTGCCCTGCACTGCTCATACTACTCCAGCTCGGATATGCAGTACTTCAGGCTGACATTTCAGAGGGGGCTGTGAGTACTATTACATGGGGGGAGGGGGAGGGCAGTGTGTGTGTGTACCATTACTGTGGGGGCTGTTATTACTATTACAGGGGTTAGCAGTATGTGCCATTTCTGTGGGGGATGTGAGTGCCATTACAAGGGGGGGGGCAGTGTGTGTGCAATTACTGTAGGGGCCAGTGCGTTTGATTTATACCTGTGGGGGCCAATGTGCTTCATAACTGTTAGGGTCAATGTGTTTAATTACTGTGGGGACCAATGTGCTTATTTGATATCTGTGGGGGCCAATGTTTGTTTGTTTTTCCCCGTGGGTAACCGATAGTGTGCCTTGGGAATTTTGAAGTCTTGTTAGGCGTGCCGCGAGTCGAGAAAGGTTGAAAATCACTGGTCTAGAGAGCAATTTATTGCTACAAAGTTTATGTATGTATGTGTTTTATGTTGCTAATCTTAACAGACCAAATATAAAAGTGGTTATTTATAATTGAAGTTGTACTGAGTCAATCATTATACATGACAGACTGCACACTGGTAACACAAAGTGTTTTTTGGCGCAGAGTAAATCTTTTCTTCTTTTGTTTTATATAACCATAAGCGACCTAGCAAGTTGCTCTTACTCAGCTGCCTATTCACATTTTTTCTATTTATTCACTTAATATTATATATATTTTTGATCCTTCATAATTAGCGCTGGATTGGCAGATCTGTGACAATTGTCCAGTTCTGCTGTCTACCAACAAATTCCATAAAGTTTTGCTTTCCAGAGCTTGATACAGTGTATATGGAGAATGCAGTCAAACCTAGGGGGTAATTCAGACCTGATCGTAGCAGTAAATTTGTTAGCAGTTGAGCAAAACCATGGTGGTCATTCCGAGTTGATCGCTAGCTGCTTTCGTTCGCAGCACAGCGATCAGGCAAAAAAAGTCAGTTCTGCGCATGCGTATGTGGCACAATGCGCATGCACGCCATACTCTTACAACGAACGATGTAGTGATTGACAGGAAGTGGGTGTTTCTGGGTGTCAACTGACCATTTTTAGGGAGTGAGTGAAAAAACGCAGGCGTGCCAGATAAAAACGCAGGCGTGGCTGGTGAAACGTAGGCGTTGCTGACCGAACGCAGGGCGTGTTCGTGACGTCAAAACAGGAACTAAATAGTCTGCAGTGATCGCAAGCTAGGAGTAGGCCTGGAGCTACTCTGAAGCTGCACAAAATTATTTTGTAGCCGCTCTGCGATCCTTTCGTTCGCACTTCTGCTAAGCTAAGATACACTCCCAGAGGGCGGCGACTTAGCGTTTGCACGGCTGCTAAAAGCAGCTAGCGAGCGAACAACTCGGAATGAGGGCCCATGTGCACTGCGGGTGTGGCAGATATAACATGTGCAGAGAGAGTTAGATTTGGGTGGGTTATTTTGTTTCTGTGCAGAGTAAATACTGGCTGGTTTATTTTTATACTGCAATCACTGGATTTCAATTTGATCACACCTCCCTCAAATCTAACTCTCTCTGCACATGTTATATCTGCCCCCCTGCAGTGCACATGGTTTTGACCAACTGCTAACAAATTTGCTGCTACGATCAGGTCTTAATTACCCCCCTAGTTTTGACAGCATTTTGCCATTAGTACATCCTGTCCATAACCAGCATAATCCATGGGAATACACAGTAATAAACTGAGACTAGTAATAACAGACAATGATGCTTAAAACTTACAGGCTACAAACGACCCTGCATAGTTATGTATGCTCATGTCCATACAATGCGTAATGCAAAAACCAGTAACAAACGTTCCATAAACAGACTTTTATTCCAGATTGTAAGCTCACAAGCAGAGCTGGCCCTAGGCATAGGCAAACTAGGCAATTGCATAGGGCATTTGGCATGCCTAGGGGCACAGGCAGCTTCTGCTGATTAAAATGATATGCAGCATGCCTATATTCTGTGTGTAGCATTTTGTATGCAGATACAGCCACAGTCAGACCCAGTATAAAGGCATGCTGCATATCATTTTAATCAGCAGAAGCTGCTTGTGCATCCTAGTCACATAGTAATGCAAATAAGATGCATTTTCATAAAAAATAGGCACTTGCCGTTAGCAGAGCTGCCAGCTGATTCACACCAGGCATCTCCTGCTGCATGGTGTATTGAGGCAAGATGTATGAGGACACATCTGTATCCAAGCATAGGCAGAGATCACAGTGCTAGCGGACGTTTGAGTGCTGTGTGTGTGAGAGCGGGTTGGTTGTGCAATAGTGTTCGGCATATGTGTAAGGTTCATTATGCATGTAATGTGTATAAATGCATTAATAATGTGCGGCAAATGTGTAAGGGGCATTATGTGTGTCTTTATGTGTATAAGGGCATTAATAATATGTAACATATGTGTAAGGAGCACTATGTGTGTTATTATGTGTATAAGAGCACTAATAATGTGCGGCATATGTGTAAGGGACATTATGTGTGTCATTATGTATATGAGGTCATTAATCATTTGCGTTGCGGCATATGTGTAAGGTACATTATGTGTATAAGGGCATTAATAAAGGCTGGCATGTGTAACGCGCATTATGTTTAGATAAGCTGAAGGCTGCATAAGCCTGAAGCCATATAAGAGCCCAATTTTTTTGTGATTGGTTGTTTGTGACTAAGCAGTTGCTAGGCAGATCAGTGTGTTCTTGGGTATTTTCCTATAGGATTATAGGGCTGTCCATCAAGGGTTTAGGGGTTGGTCTTGGAATAATATATAAGCCATGGTCATGTGCCTCAGACTTCCTCTTGCCATTTTTGAATGAGTGAGTAGCAGGAATCATTTATTACTCCTCTGTACCTGCTGTTGTTGTTTTGATTTGCTTCTGTTTGTTACCTCCCTTTCCCATTGCTTTGCATCAGCGCACCTGGCTGCTGCATTTTGTGCTTCCTTCCCCCCTTTACAGCACTTTGTGTAGGGGTCCCCCCCCCACCTCCAGCTTTCCACGTTGCTTTGCCTCCCGTCCAGCAGCTCCGAGTATGCCCCGTCCGCGTGGCTCCGCCCCTCCTCCCCGTCGCCTGGCTGCGGCCTTGCGCCCGCTCCCGGTGGCCGGGTAACGCCTGCCTCAGGTGCGGGTGGTTTCCCCCCCTTCTGCGCCGCCCGCTGGAGCACAGGTCGTGCTCTCCGCGGGCTGCCGGACCTCCCCAGCAGCAGCCGCGGCCGGCAGTCGACGCGGCGTTTAGTGCAGCGCACGCCGGGGTCTGGGCCCCGTCCTCCAGTGCGCCCTCCTCTGCTGGCCTGGTATTGAGGGACCCGGGTAGCAGGTCCGACGGCGGCGCGATGGTCAGCGGGCAGAGGGGTATGTCACCAGCCATCTCCCCTGCGGGTGCCTGGCTGCTGGAGGGACATACCCGTCATTTCCACCCTCTCCAGCATAGCGTGGGGGGACCAGGGGCCGTTTTTCCCTTTGCCAATTATGGTGAGGCCATTACCCTGCTGCCTCCCACTGTGCCTCCTTGTGCCACGCCGCAGGCCACGAGGCAGGCATCTGGTGGTGGTGTGGACAGCCCGCTGTTTCAGCGTGCGCCCGGCTTCTGCTACAGTGGTGCTGTCCGGGTGCTCCCCCATGTGGTGGGGGCTAGTTTGTTTGGAACTCCGTAAGGACCATGGGGAACAGCGGCTCCGCAGGAGACTGGGCACATCTAAAGAAAGCTTTAGGACTATCTGGTGTGCACTGGCTCCTCCCCCTATGACCCTCCTCCAAGCCTCAGTTAGATTTTTGTGCCCGACCGAGCAGGGTGCAATCTAGGAGGCTCTCCTGAGCTTCTTAGAAAAAGTTAGTTTTAGGTTTTTTATTTTCAGTGAGACCTGCTGGCAACAGGCTTACTGCATCGAGGGACTAAGGGGAGAAGAAGCGAACCTGCCTGCTTGCAG
This sequence comes from Pseudophryne corroboree, assembly GCF_028390025.1. Lineage (NCBI taxonomy): Eukaryota > Metazoa > Chordata > Amphibia > Anura > Myobatrachidae > Pseudophryne > Pseudophryne corroboree. Next base: position 93,334,258 of record NC_086451.1, on the reverse strand, counting down.
CCAGCTTGGGCTTCTTAGGCTACTGGACACCATTAGCTCCAGAGGGACCGAACACAGGCCCAGCCTCGGAGTCCGGTCCCAGAGCCGCGCCGCCGGCCCCCTTACAGAGCCAGAAGCAAGAAGAGGTCCGGAAAATCGGCGGCAGAAGACATCAGTCTTCACCAAGGTAGCGCACAGCACTGCAGCTGTGCGCCATTGCTCCTCATGCACACCACACACTCCGGTCACTGAGGATGCAGGGCGCTGGGGGGGGGGCGCCCTGAGCAGCAATATAAACACCTTGGCTGGCAAAAATACATCACATATAACCCCCAGGGCTATATGGATGTATATTAACCAGATTCCATAAAAATGCGGGAGAAAAGTCAGCAAAAAAGGGGCGGAGCTATCTCCTTCAGCACACTGGCGCCATTTTTCCCTCACAGCTCCGTTGGAGGGAAGCTCCCTGGCTCTCCCCTGCAGTTAATACACTACAGAAAGGGTTAAAAAGAGAGGGGGGGGGGCACAATTTAGGCGCAGTATACAATATATATGCAGCTATAAGGGAAAACACTTTTTTATATGTGCTATCCCTGTGAAATATAGCGCCCTGGTGTGTGCTGGCATACTCTCCCTCTGTCTCCCCAAAGGGCTTTGTGGGGTCCTGTCCTCTATCAGAGCATTCCCTGTGTGTGTGCTGTGTGTCGGTACGGCTGTGTCGTCAGGTATGTGGTAGAGATGAGCGGGTTCGGTTTCTCTGAATCCGAACCCGCACGAACTTCATGTTTTTTTTCACGGGTCCGAGCGACTCGGATCTTCCCGCCTTGCTCGGTTAACCCGAGCGCGCCCGAACGTCATCATGACGCTGTCGGATTCTCGCGAGGCTCGGATTCTATCGCGAGACTCGGATTCTATATAAGGAGCCGCGCGTCGCCGCCATTTTCACACGTGCATTGAGATTGATAGGGAGAGGACGTGGCTGGCGTCCTCTCCGTTATAGTAGAAAAGAGTAAAGACTGAGTGACTTAGTTATAATTGTGGGGAGGATTGGGGACGGGGAGCAGCTGTTAGGGAGTACAGTGATTTAGATTAGGAGAGAGAGAGAGAGAGAGATTGACCTGATTTACTGGAGCTTAGGAGTACTGTAGAAGAGAGTGCAGAGTTTACTAGTGACTGACCACAGTGACCACCAGACAGTGCAGTTTTATTTAATATATCCGTTCTCTGCCTGAAAAAAACGATACACACAGTGACTCAGTCACATACCATATCTGTGTGCACTGCTCAGCCCAGTGTGCTGCATCATCTATGTATATATTATATATCTGACTGTGCTCAGCTCACACAGCTTATAATTGTGGGGGAGACTGGGGAGCACTGCAGTGCCAGTTATAGGTTATAGCAGGAGCCAGGAGTACAAGACAGTCACATACCATATCTGTGTGCACTGCTCAGCCCAGTGTGCTGCATCATCTATGTATATATTATATATCTGACTGTGCTCAGCTCACACAGCTTATAATTGTGGGGGAGACTGGGGAGCACTGCAGTGCCAGTTATAGGTTATAGCAGGAGCCAGGAGTACATATTATATTAAAATTAAACAGTGCACACTTTTGCTGCAGGAGTGCCACTGCCAGTGTGACTGACCAGTGACCTGACCACACTGACCACCAGTATAGTTAGTAGTATACTATATTGTGATTGCCTGAAAAAGTTAAACACTCGTCGTGTGACTTCACTTGTGTGGTGTTTTTTTTTTTATTCTATAAAAAACTCATTCTGCTGACAGACAGTGTCCAGCAGGTCCGTCATTATATAATATATATACCTGTCCGGCTGCAGTAGTGATATATATATATTTTTTATATCATTATTTATCATCCAGTCGCAGCAGACACAGTACGGTAGTTCACGGCTGTAGCTACCTCTGTGTCGGCACTCGGCAGTCCGTCCATAATTGTATACCACCTAACCGTGGTTTTTTTTTCTTTCTTCTTTATACATACATACTACGACATCTCTTTATCAACCAGTCTATATTAGCAGCAGACACAGTACAGTACGGTAGTTCACGGCTGTGGCTACCTCTGTGTCGGCACTCGGCAGTCCGTCCATAATTGTATACCACCTAACCGTGGTTTTTTTTTCTTTCTTCTTTATACATACATACTACGACATCTCTTTATCAACCAGTCTATATTAGCAGCAGACACAGTACAGTACGGTAGTTCACGGCTGTGGCTACCTCTGTGTCGGCACTCGGCAGTCCGTCCATAATTGTATACCACCTAACCGTGGTTTTTTTTTTCTTTCTTCTTTATACGTACATACTACGACATCTCTTTATCAACCAGTCTATATTAGCAGCAGACACAGTACAGTACGGTAGTTCACGGCTGTGGCTACCTCTGTGTCGGCACTCGGCAGTCCGTCCATAATTGTATACCACCTTCCCGTGGTTTTTTTTTTCTTTCTTCTTTATACGTACATACTACGACATCTCTTTATCAACCAGTCTATATTAGCAGCAGACACAGTACAGTACGGTAGTTCACGGCTGTGGCTACCTCTGTGTCGGCACTCGGCAGTCCGTCCATAATTGTATACCACCTAACCGTGGTTTTTTTTTCTTTCTTCTTTATACATACATACTACGACATCTCTTTATCAACCAGTCTATATTAGCAGCAGACACAGTACAGTACGGTAGTTCACGGCTGTGGCTACCTCTGTGTCGGCACTCGGCAGTCCGTCCATAATTGTATACCACCTAACCGTGGTTTTTTTTTCTTTCTTCTTTATACGTACATACTACGACATCTCTTTATCAACCAGTCTATATTAGCAGCAGACACAGTACAGTACGGTAGTTCACGGCTGTGGCTACCTCTGTGTCGGCACTCGGCAGTCCGTCCATAATTGTATACTAGTATCCATCCATCTCCATTGTTTACCTGAGGTGCCTTTTAGTTGTGCCTATTAAAATATGGAGAACAAAAATGTTGAGGTTCCAAAATTAGGGAAAGATCAAGATCCACTTCCACCTCGTGCTGAAGCTGCTGCCACTAGTCATGGCCGAGACTATGAAATGCCAGCAACGTCGTCTGCCAAGGCCGATGCCCAATGTCATAGTACAGAGCATGTCAAATCCAAAACACCAAATATCAGTAAAAAAAGGACTCCAAAACCTAAAATAAAATTGTCGGAGGAGAAGCGTAAACTTGCCAATATGCCATTTACCACACGGAGTGGCAAGGAACGGCTGAGGCCCTGGCCTATGTTCATGGCTAGTGGTTCAGCTTCACATGAGGATGGAAGCACTCATCCTCTCGCTAGAAAAAAGACAAGACTTGCGGCAAAAGCACAGCAAAGAACTGTGCGTTCTTCGAAATCACAAATCCCAAAGGAGAGTCCAATTGTGTCGGTTGCGATGCCTGACCTTCCCAACACTGGACGGGAAGAGCTTGCGCCTCTTTTTTTTTTTGCGTCATGTGCTGTTTGGGGAGTATTTTTTGGAAGGGCCATCCTGCGTGACACTGCAGTGCCACTCCTAGATGGGCCAGGTGTTTGTGTCGGCCACTAGGGTCGCTAATCTTACTCACACAGCTACCTCATTGCGCCTCTTTTTTTCTTTGCGTCATGTGCTGATTGGGGAGGGTTTTTTGGAAGGGACATCCTGCGTGACACTGCAGTGCCACTCCTAAATGGGCCCGGTGTTTGTGTCGGCCACTAGGGTCGCTAATCTTACTCACACAGCTACCTCATTGCGCCTCTTTTTTTCTTTGCGTCATGTGCTGATTGGGGAGGGTTTTTTGGAAGGGACATCCTGCGTGACACTGCAGTGCCACTCCTAAATGGGCCCGGTGTTTGTGTCGGCCACTAGGGTCGCTAATCTTACTCACACAGCTACCTCATTGCGCCTCTTTTTTTCTTTGCGTCATGTGCTGATTGGGGAGGGTTTTTTGGAAGGGACATCCTGCGTGACACTGCAGTGCCACTCCTAAATGGGCCCGGTGTTTGTGTCGGCCACTAGGGTCGCTAATCTTACTCACACAGCTACCTCATTGCGCCTCTTTTTTTCTTTGCGTCATGTGCTGATTGGGGAGGGTTTTTTGGAAGGGACATCCTGCGTGACACTGCAGTGCCACTCCTAAATGGGCCCGGTGTTTGTGTCGGCCACTAGGGTCGCTAATCTTACTCACACAGCTACCTCATTGCGCCTCTTTTTTTCTTTGCGTCATGTGCTGATTGGGGAGGGTTTTTTGGAAGGGACATCCTGCGTGACACTGCAGTGCCACTCCTAAATGGGCCCGGTGTTTGTGTCGGCCACTAGGGTCGCTAATCTTACTCACACAGTCAGCTACCTCATTGCGCCTCTTTTTTTCTTTGCGTCATGTGCTGTTTGGGGAGGGTTTTTTGGAAGGGACATCCTGCGTGACACTGCAGTGCCACTCCTAAATGGGCCCGGTGTTTGTGTCGGCCACTAGGGTCGCTAATCTTACTCACACAGCTACCTCATTGCGCCTCTTTTTTTCTTTGCGTCATGTGCTGATTGGGGAGGGTTTTTTGGAAGGGACATCCTGCGTGACACTGCAGTGCCACTCCTAAATGGGCCCGGTGTTTGTGTCGGCCACTAGGGTCGCTTATCTTACTCACACAGTCAGCTACCTCATTGCGCCTCTTTTTTTCTTTGCGTCATGTGCTGTTTGGGGAGGGTTTTTTGGAAGGGACATCCTGCGTGACACTGCAGTGCCACTCCTAAATGGGCCCGGTGTTTGTGTCGGCCACTAGGGTCGCTAATCTTACTCACACAGCTACCTCATTGCGCCTCTTTTTTTCTTTGCGTCATGTGCTGATTGGGGAGGGTTTTTTGGAAGGGACATTCTGCGTGACACTGCAGTGCCACTCCTAAATGGGCCCGGTGTTTGTGTCGGCCACTAGGGTCGCTTATCTTACTCACACAGTCAGCTACCTCATTGCGCCTCTTTTTTTCTTTGCGTCATGTGCTGTTTGGGGAGGGTTTTTTGGAAGGGACATCCTGCGTGACACTGCAGTGCCACTCCTAGATGGGCCAGGTGTTTGTGTCGGCCACTAGGGTCGCTTAGCTTAGTCATCCAGCGACCTCGGTGCAAATTTTAGGACTAAAAATAATATTGTGAGGTGTGAGGTATTCAGAATAGACTGAAAATGAGTGGAAATTATGGTTTTTGAGGTTAATAATAATATGGGATCAAAATGACCCCCAAATTCTATGATTTAAGCTGTTTTTTAGGGTTTTTTGAAAAAAACACCCGAATCCAAAACACACCCGAATCCGACAAAAAAAATTCGGTGAGGTTTTGCCAAAACGCGGTCGAACCCAAAACACGGCCGCGGAACCGAACCCAAAACCAAAACACAAAACCCGAAAAATTTCAGGCGCTCATCTCTAGTATGTGGAGGATAATGAGGTGGAGGCGGAGCGAATGCCTGTAAATATGTTGTCACCCCCTGCGGGGTCGACACCGGTGTGGTTGAACTTATGGAAGGATTACGTGAAAGTGTCAACTCCTTACATAAAAGGTCGACGACACGGAACAGCCGGCTACTCAGCTTGTGCCTGTTCCAGCGTCTCAAATGTCATGGGGGGCTCTAAAATCGCCCGCTACCTCAGATAACAGACACAGATGTCGACACGGATACTGACTCCAGTGTCGACATCGATGAGACTGGTGTACCCTCCACATAGGTCCACCCGTTACAGGATTGAGACAATGAAAAATGTATTACACATTTATGATTATACCCCAGGTACCACATAAAAGGGTATTGTGTTTGGTGAGAGAAAACTATTAGTAGTTTTTCCTGCATCTGAGAAATTAAATGAGGTGTGTGAGGAAGAGTGGTCTTCCCCCGGTAAGAAATTGATAATTTCTACAACGGTTATTGGCAGCGTACCCTTTCCCGCCAGAGGATAGGTCACGCGGGGAAACACCCCATAGGGTAGATACAGCGCTTACACGCTTATCAGAAAAGGTGGCATTACCGTCTCCGGGTACGGCCGCCCTGAAGGAACCTGCTGATAGAAAGCAGGAGGTTACCCTATAAGATATGGTCACACACTAGGGCATTATATTGCGACCAGCCGTTGCTTCGGCATGGATGTGCAGTGCTCCCGCTGCGTGGTCAGATTCCCTGTCGGAAAATAACTATGGATAGGGACAATATTTTGCTGAAAATAGAGCATATAAAAGACGTGGTCTTATACATGCGTGATGCACAGAGGGATATTTGCCGGCTGGCATCAAAAATAAGCGCTAGGTCCATTGCCGCCAGACGGGGGTTATGGACTTGGCAATGGTCAGGCGATGTCGACTCAAATCGGCACATGGAAGTTGCCCTATAAGGGGGTAAAACTGTTTGGGGATAGTTTTTCAGACCTCGTTTCCACAGCTACTGCTGGGAAATTAATTTTTTTGCCACAGGCTACCCCACAACAAAAGAAAGCACCGTATCATCAAGTACAGTCCTTTCGGCCCCAGAAAAGCAAGAGGGCTAGAGGCTCATCCTTTCTGCCGAGAGGCAAAGGTAGAGGAAAAAGCTGCAACACACAGCTAGTTCCCAAGAGCAGAAGTCCTCCCTGCGTCCGGTAGGTCCACAGCATGGTGCTGGGGCTGCTCAGGCGGACCCGGGTACGGTGGGGGCCCGTCTCAGATATTTCAGCGGACAGTGGGCTCTCTCACATGGATCCCTGGGTCCTTCAAGTAGTATCTCAGGGGTACAGGCTGGAGTTCGAGACGTTCTTCCCCCCGCCGTTTCCTAAAATCTGCCTTACCGGCACCTCCCTCTGCCAGGGAGACGGTGTTGGTGGATATTCAACACTATAATCACAACAAGTGATTGTCAAGGTGCCCCTCCTTCAGCAAGGAAGGGGTTACTATTCCACAGTGGTTGTGGTACCGCAACGGTTCGGTGAGACCCATCTTGAAATTAAAATACTTGAACTTTTATATCAGAAGATTCAAGTTCAAGATGGAATCGCTCAGGGCGGTTATTACGAGCCTGGACGAGGGGGATTACAGGGTCTCCCTGGACATCAAGGACGCGTACCTGCATGTCCCCATTTACCCCCCTCACCAGGAGTACCTCAGATATGTGGTACAGGACTGTCACTATCAGTTCCAGACGCGGCCGTTGGAGTTGTCCACGGCACCGAAGGTCTTTACCTAGGTAATGGCCGAAGTGATGATACTCCTTCGCAAGAAGGAAGTTTTTATTATCCCGTACTTGGACGATCTCCTGATAAAGGCGAGGTCCAAAGAACAGTTGGTAGTGGGGGTAGCACTCTCTCGGGAAGCACGACTGGATTCTCAATATTCCAAAGTCACAGCTGGTCCCGACGACACGTCTTCTGTTCCTGGGAATGTTTCTGAACGCAGACCAGAAAAGAGTGTTTCTTCCAGTGGAAAAAGCCGAGGAGTTGTCATCTCTAGTCAGAGACATCCTAAAACCAGGACAGGTGTCGGTACATCAATGCACACGAGTCCTGGGAAAAATGGTAGCTTCGTACGAAGCATAATTCCATTCGGAAGACTCCACGCAAGGACGTTCCAGTGGGACCTGTGGGACTAATGGTCCGGGTCCCATGTACAGATACAACAGCGGATAACCCTGTCAGCAAGAAACAGGGTGTCGCTGCTGTGGTGGCTGCAGAGGGCTCATCTACTAGTGGGCCGCAGATTCGGAATACAGGACTGGGTCCTGGTGACCACGGATGCCAGCCTTTCGGGGCTGGGGTGCAGTCACACAGGGAAGAAATTTCCAAGGAGATTTCGCTTCACATAAATATTCTGCAGCTAAGGGCCATTTACAATGCCCTAAGCCAAGCAAGGCCCCTGCTTCAGAACCAGCCGGTACTGATCCAATCAGACGACATCACGGCGGTCGCCCACGTAAACAGACAGGGCGGCACAAGAAGCAGGATGGCGATGGCAGAAGCCACAAGGATTCTCCGATGGGCGACCTACACCCAGGAGAATGGGGACTTCATCCAGAAGTTTTCCAAATGCGGGTAAACCGTTGGGAATGACCACGGGTGGACATGATGGCGTCCCGCCTCAACAAGAAGTTGAAAAGATATTGCGCCAGGTCAAGGGACCCTCAGGCGATCGCTGGGGACGCTCTAGTGACACCGTGGGTGTACCAGTCGGTTTATGTGTCTCCTCCTCTACCTCTCATACCCAAGGTACTGAGAAAAATAAGAAGGCGAGGAGTGAAAACCATACTCGGGGTTCCGGATTGGCCATGAAGAGCTTGGTACCCGGAACTTCAAGAGATGCTGGCAGAGGACCCTTGGCCTCTGCCGCTCAGACAAGACCTGCTGCAGCAGGGACCCTGTCTGTTCCAAGACTTACCGCGGCTGCGTTTGACGGCATGGCGGTAGAACACCGGATCCTAAAGGAAAAGGGTATTCCGAAGGAAGTCATCCCTACCCTGATCATAGCCAGGAAGGATGTCACTGCAAGACATTATCGCCGCGTTTGGCGAAAATTTGTTGCTTGGTGGGAGGCCATGAAGGCCCCGACGGAGGAATTTCAACTATGTCGATTCCTGCACTTCCTGCAAGCAGGGGTGACGTTTGGGCCTCAAATCGGGGTCCATCAAGGTCCAGATTTCGGCTCTGTCGATTTTCTTCCAGAAAGAACTGGCTTCACTGCCTGAAGTTCAGACTTTGGTTAAAGGAGTACTACATATTCAGCCTCCTTTTGTGCCTCCTGTGGCACTTTTTGGATCTCAACGTGGTGTTGGATTTCCTAAAGTCGCATTGGTTGAGCCACTTAAAACCATGGAGCTAAAGTATCTCGCGTGGAAAGTGGTCATGCTGTTGGCCTTGGCCTTGGCCAGGCGTGTGTCAGAATTGGCGGCTTTGTCATGTAAAAGGCCTTATCTGATTTTCTGTATGGATAGGGCAGAGTTGAGGACTCGTCCTCAGTTTCTCCCGAAGGTGGTCTCAGGTTTTCACCTGAACCAACCTATTGTGGTGCCTGCGGCTACTGGGGACTTGGAGGATTCCAAGTTGCTGGACGTAGTCAGGGCCCTGAAAATTTTATTTTTCCAGGACGGCTGGAGTCAGGAAAACTGACTCGCTGTTTATCCTGATGGCACCCAACAAGCTGGGTGCTCCTGCTTCTAAGCAGTCTATTGCGCGCTGGATTTGTAGCACTATTCAGCTGGCGCATTCTGCGGTAGGATTACCGCAGCCTAAATCAATAAAAGCCCATTCCACAAGGACGGTGGGCTCATCTTGGGCGGCTGCCCGAGGGGTCTCGGCTTTGCAACTTTGCCGAGCAGCTACTTGGTCAGGGGCAAACACGTTTGCAAAATTCTACGAATTTGATACCCTGGCTGAGGAGGACCTGGAGTTCTCTCATTCGGTGCTGCAGAGTCATCCGCACTCTCCCGCCCGTTTGGGAGCTTTGGTATAATCCCCATGGTCCTTACGGAGTTCCCAGCATCCACTAGGACGTCAGAGAAAATAAGAATTTACTTACCGATAATTCTATTTCTCGTAGTCCGTAGTGGATGCTGGGCGCCCATCCCAAGTGCGGATTGTCTGCAATACTTGTACATAGTTATTGTTAACTAATCGGGTTCTTGTTGTGAGCCATCTATTCAGAGGCTCCTCTGTTATCATGCTGTTAACTGGGTTTCATATCACAAGTTGTACGGTGTGATTGGTGTGGCTGGTATGAGTCTTACCCGGGATTCAAAATCCTTCCTTATTGTGTACGCTCGTCCGGGCACAGTATCCTAACTGAGGCTTGGGGAGGAGCCAGTGCCCACCAGATAGTCCTAAAGCTTTCTTTAGATGTGCCCAGTCTCCTGCGGAGCCGCTATTCCCCATGGTCCTTACGGAGTTCCCAGCATCCACTACGGACTACGAGAAATAGAATTAGCGGTAAGTAAATTCTTATTATTTTAATTTTATTTATTGTTTCTGTTGGGGGGGGGGGTCCCCCACTGGGTGTGGGGTGGTCTGATGGCCGGGGCGCCCTGGGGTTTGCGGGCGGGTTTCCGCTGGTGACCGCGGGTGCGGAGGGCGGCTCCCTTTCCGGGCCCCGTCCGCCGGGCTAGTCAGGGTTTTTTCACCTGCATGTTGCCCCCCCCCCCCCCGTTTTTCAGGTCGGGCTGTTCTGTCCTCCGCCCTCCCCGTTTCCCTGCTTGTAGGGGCCCCCGTATGCACAGGTTTTGTACGGTGAGGGTGGTGGCGGCGTAGCTCCTACGGCGGCATCGTTCCACCTGCCTGGCCCCCTCCCACTGTGCCTCCTAGGTTTTTCCTTTAGGGTTGTTCCCCCCCCCCCCCCCCATGGCTTTCGTCCTATGCCATTGGGGACGCCCCGCGGGTCCTGTTGGCCCTTCTGCTGCGATTTCCTCCCTGCCCTCCGGTTTGCGGCGTGTGACTTGCCCCCCCCCCCCGCCTGTGCCTCCTGTTGCGTGGTCGAAGCGCGGGCACTTCCTGCGCTTGTTGTCCCCTCTGTTTTGTCTGCGCAGGTGTCGACGGGTCCGTGGGTGTCAGGGTTTCGGCGCGGAGGAACCGGAGGCTGAGGAGGGACACAACTGCAGCGGCAATGGAAGACGCACCGCCGCGGTCGGTGGCGGTGGAGGCGGCTGATGGTGTTCCAGGTCCTTCAGACATCGGTGAGCATGCTGTTGTATTTCCTTATTGTTACAGTATTCATTTTAACCTCTGTAGTGTTCCTCTGGCTCTCCTTGGCGCCTGCGTTGGTGGGCTAGGCTCATTGCGTGGCGTGAGGCGTTAGGCATCTCGGAATGGGACGGCGGCGACGGCTTCGGTCCCCTCCGACCCCCCTGCGGTTCGCAGAGAGGTCAGGCGGGGGGGGGGGGGGCATTGGGTTTTGCGGATGGTTGCACTGGGTAGCAACCTGCCTAACATCCTCGCATGGTGCAGTATTTGTGTTAGCGCAAGCATATTTAAATCCGAGGTTTACGCTTGGGGCAGTGGCGTAACTAGAAATTTTCCTCCCCCAGTGCCAGATCTTCCCCCACAGTGCCAGGTATATGCCCCCAGTGCCAGGTATATGCCTCCAGTGCCAGATCTTCCCCCACAGTGCCAGGTATATGCCCCCAGTGCCAGGTATATGCCCCCAGTGCCAGGTATATGTCCCCAGTGCCAGATCTACCCCCACAGTGCCAGGTATATGCCCCCAGTGCCAGGTATATGCCCCCAGTGCCAGATCTTCCCCCACCATGCCAGGTATATGGCCCCAGTGCCAGGTATATGCCCCCAGGCCGGACCGCACAGTGGGGTCCCAGACTGCGGGACCATCGCAGTTGGCGTTTCCGTTTCGTGCTCCCTGGTAGGGGGGGGGTTTCGCTTATGGCAAGGGCTAGTACACCATAGGTCCACTCCCGTGTTCATCACTCCTGCAAATTTGCTAGGCCTGTCTCCCGTCCAGTGACGGTGCCCCAGCCGCGAGCGGTTGTTGTAAGTCCGCGCACGCTTCCCCACATCAGGTCCGGCGGAGGGTGGTCGCCGAACCGGCTTGGGGCTCGTGTGGGCCCTATGCCATTTTTTCCTCTCTTCCCAGCTTGTGCTTCTTCCCTGTGGGTTGGTGCCAGGGACCCCGGGCTAGTGCCGCCTTAGCCTACATTTGTCGTATCTTCAGGGGGGTTTTCTTTTCATGCTCCATTTCCGAGACCGTGCGCGGGGTGAGATTAGTCTTTTAGGGACTCTGCGTTTTGGTTCCGTGAATATGGGCCAGGTACCTCCTTTTGGTTAACTTATACGTTGGGTCGTGTTTGCGCCGCTTCCCCTGCGTCCCTATCACCACCAATTTTTCGGGCCTCGATTAGGGGCCTGTTTTTATGCTGACAGGTTGGTGCCCTGAGTTTTTCTGTCTCATGTGCCTTTTTTTGAGAAATTCTGCACTTTCTTGCGTTGGCTCGTACGGTCCGGATCCGGCCCCTTCGGTGTTTCTCGCTACAGGGACTATTTTCTCTTCATGGGTCTGGGAGGCATTTTGGTTTGCAGCCATCCTTCTGTAGGTGGCCAGGTCTTTGTCAGGGTCCTGGGGGATCACGTTGCCCCGGTACGCGGCTAGGGCCCTACCGGTTGCCTGAGGTTTCAGGGGTTGGCGCTGGGCACAATTGCGGGTTGCTATCGCCTCCCCACTGACAAGGTTCCTACACTATTGGGGTTTTATTAACGGCTGCTGGGGGTAACGCGAAGTTCGGTTTAAGCGGGTACAGTTGTTAGCTCCTCCCCTTTGGCGAGCAGGTTTATCCCCATGGGTGGCATAGTTTGCAAGAATACTAAGGGCCCCTGCGGGGTCGACCAGGTAGCATACCTCAGTTTCCCTTCCCGTGGGATCAGAGATGTTTGGGTGGATTTGGTCTTCATTCCTATAGTTTTTACGGGGAGGTTGTTGTGGCCTCCTCCTCCTTGTTCCCTACGGTCCCCCCAGGCTTTGCGGCTGTTGCGACATCTGCGTGGCTGCTGTGGTGCAGTTTTACCATCCCGCTCCGGAGTCGGAATGGGTTGGCGGATGCTTTGTCTCTTTTGCAGTTTGATGAGTGCCGCAAGTGGGTTCCGGGGGTGGCGTCATAAGGTTCCCTCATGCCCGTCTTCTGGCGGGTGGATTGTCCAGGCGGGTTGGCTACTCGGACTGGGCATGCGTTGGCTCCTTCCTCGTTTGGGGCGTCTGCTGCGTCCTGGTGTTTTTTCAGTAGGTTGGTTACAGCGGGTGTGTCCCTGGTAGACGGTTTGATGGTTTTCCTGTGCGAGCTTTATGTGGGAGGGAGGTCCTGGGCGGCCATGTCTCCTGCCTTTGCGGGCATTTTCCTTCCGTTCTAGGCTACGCGGGCTGGTGGACCCCGCCTGGTCTTTCGTTAGCACTTTAGGGTTGGGGATAGGCGCCCCGCGCCTGCGGATACACATAGGCCTGCTACGTGGCAAATTTTGGTGGAGTTGCTGGGTGTGCTGCCTCCTGTCGCCGAGTTGGTGTGGGAGGTCGTCCCTGTTTAGATTAGCCTTTGCTTTGGCTTTCTTCTGGGTTTTGCGGGTATGCGAGGGGTGGCGAGCAGCAGGCATTTCGGGATGCCGGGACCTTTCTCTGTAACGCGGGTTGCAGGGTGGTCGGTTGCTCTGCAGGATGGTGTGATCCAAATCGGATCAAGCAGCTGGGGGTCGCTGGGTGTCCTTGGAGGCCCAGGAGGTGGTGGGTGTCTGCCCACTGCGCCTGGCGCATGAGTATAGATGGGCCTCCGGGGGGGCGACCAGTTGCTGATACAGGCGCTCGCTGGTCCTCTCACTAAGGTACAGTGTTGCTGCTGTGTTTGGGTTCGGTACCCATTCCTTGCGGAATGGGGCTGCTGGCCATGCGGCAGCCACAGGGTCCTCCTCGGCTGCTGTTCAGGAGCTGGCCCGTTGGCGGTATACTTCTTAGGTCCTATTCCTGGCGGAGGGGGGAGGCTGCCATGCGGCAGCCACAGGGGCCTCCACGGCAGCTATTCAGGGGCTGGGCCATTGGAGATGTACGTCTTAGGGCCTATTCCTTGCGGATTGGGGTGGCTACCTTGCAGCAGCCACGGGGTCCTCCTCGGCAGCTGTTAAGGAGTAGGGCTGTTGGGGGTATGCTTATTATAGGTCCTATCCCCGGCGGACTGGGGAGGCTGACCATGCGGCAGCCACAGGGTCCTCCACGGCAGCGGTTCAGGAGCAGGGTCGCTGGGGGTATGCTTGTTGCAGGTCCTGTTCCTGGCGGATTGGGGAGGCTACCATGCGGCAGCCACAGGGTCCCCCTCGGCAGCGGTTCCGGTGCTGGGGCGTTGGAGGTTTACTCCTTATAGGTCCTATTCCTTGCGGATTGGGGTGGCTGCTGTGCGGCAGTCACAGGGTCCCCCACGGCAGCGGTCCAGGAGCTGGGGCGTTGGGGGTGTATTTGTTTTTTAGGTCCATTCCTTGTGGATGGGGGTGGCTGCCGTGCGGCAGCCATAGGGTCCCCCTTGGCAGCTATTCAAGGGGTGGTCCGTTGGAGGTATACTTCTTAGGTCCTATTCCATACGGATGGGGGTGGCTACCTTGCGGAAGCCACAGGTTCCTCCACGGCGGCTATTCAGGAGGTGGGCCGTTGGAGGTATACTTTTTAGGTCATATTCCTTGCGGATGGGGTTGGCTACCGTGCGGCAGCCACAGGGTCCTCCACGGCAGCTATTCAGGAGGTGCTCCGTGGAGGGATGCTTACTATAAGCCGGATGATGTTTAGTTGCGCCTGTTGCGCTAACCCAAAAACTTGTTTACCAGTCGGTTTTTGAACGGGTAGCGTTCAGGAATCGAGGGTGTGAAGTGAATTTTTAAATTTTCCTCAGAGGGGGCCTAATTACAATTGGCTCATCAAAGGTCCACGGGAGGTTTTTTGAGTTTTCTCCTTCACTTGGGTTAATTCTGTTATCTGTCACTTGGTTTTCCTATGTGATGTATGTCAGTGTGATGATTTTAGGGTATTTTTCTTTTGCAGCCGTCGATGGTTTGAACAGGAATGGCTGGTTTGGCCACTCTTACATTTTTGGGCGGCAGGGCATTACTTGGCGCATAGGACAGCTGATGTTTTGGGTTATGGCTTTTAGGTGGTCAGGCATCCTCTGCTTGTACTGCATCAGCCGCAGTTTCGACAAGGGGGAAGGCATTCGTCTTCTCCGGCTGGAGTTTTGCAGGTTTTGTCTTACCTGGGGTTTTGGTCCTTTCAGTTAGCTTTGTTCTTTTCCTGGTTTTTATTGGTCTGGATGGCGGGGCGGTTTGTTAAACCTTTGTGGAGGGAAGTCGCTACCAACCAGCGGTCAGATGGGCATAAGTGGTCATTGTGGGGCACCCTCTTTAGAAGGACGGCAGGTGTGTCCTTACCTTGCGGTTGGACATTTAGACGTTCCCCTGCGGGAACCGAACGTTTGCCAGAGAAAAGAGTGGTGAGGCCTGCACAATGCGGGTTATGCAGGGAGGAGGCGGGGTTTGGGTACTCCCCTCCTTGGTGGTTGGATTTCATCCAAGGGACTGGAGCTGGTGTCTGGTAGCGACTGGTCCTTTGCCATCCTCCAATATAAAATCAATTCAATTACAATTATAGTTTAAAGAACAGGTCAGCGATCAATAAATATCGTCTGACCTTTAAATACAGCTAACCGTGTCCGTGTCGTTATTTTAGTGTGTCGTTATTTTAGTGATAAGCTAGCTTAAAGAAGTGTTTGTCAATCGCAATAAAATTATGGGCGCCTTATAAGGACATTAATAATGTGTCATATGTGTAAGGGGCATTACTGTTTGGTGTTATGTGTATAAATGCATTACTAATGTTTTTCATTATGCGTATAAGGTGCTCTCCTGTGTGGCGTACCGTATAGAAAGGGCAATACTGTGTGGTCTAATGTGACTAAAGAGCAATATGGTGCGGTGTAATGTGAATAAGTAGTAACGTATATAAGGTGAAGTGGTACTACTGTGTGATGTTACATGAATTAGGGACACTATCACATGATAACTTGTGAATAAAGTTGCAGTACTGTGTGGCGTAATTTGAATTGTGGGTACTATTGTATTGCCATGCCCCTGGCCAGCAAACACACCCACCTTTTTGGGCTGTGCACCGAATGTGCACACTGTTCCTATTTAAAATATAGGGGGCGGAAGCACCAAAATTAGGACTGCTATAGGGGAGGGGTGATGGTGCTGAGAAAGGGGTGCAGGGTCAGAGGCAGAACTAGCGGCGGTGCTAGGGGCACCAGCCAAAATCTTGCCTAGGGCATCATATTGGTTAGGGCCGGCTCTGCTCACAAGAGCAGGACCTCATGTGCCTATACTTCTCTTACTTACACTATCTTTTGCTCAATAGTCCCTTTCGTGGCACCTAACCCCTGGTCTTCTGTATATTCAGTAACTTGTATTTGTCCTATATTGTCTCAAACTATAAGTGTTTTTTTTCTTCTTGTTTGCTCATTTATTTATGTACTGTACTCTGTAATGGGCACTGCAGATCCCTTGTGGCGCCTTATAAATAAAAAAGTAATAATAATAATGATAATAACAAGAATTCTACATCAGTCCACAATGAAAGAGACATTATTGCCAGGACCACAATATGACCAGGACGTTCTCCTCTCCCATCAAATTCTATGTTTATATGCTCTCCTGAAGTATTTCATTCTTTCTCACCCGTGGGCCCTGATCCCACAAACTGGCATCCCTTCACGAGCCACTGGTCGCTTTCAAGTCATAATTTTATCTCTCTCTTTATTTTCAGTTCAGAGTAGAAAGAATCTGCTCTTTCACGGAGAGCACACAGTGTGACTCTTTAATTGGCTGCTTGGATAGCAGTAATTTCAGGGGTAATCTTTAATAATTTGCAGTTTCTTAGGCATCCAGGGAAACAAAGTCTTTTGTCTCCTACTTGGCCCTGGCACATACCAGTCAGGCTATCATTTTACAGTCTCCTAATAGCTTTCCGAATGTAGAAAGCTCACTATAGTATGGGATGACATATGTGGTCATTTGGGTTCATTTATCACCAATACCAACAAGCGTTTTCATTATGAGGAAACAAAATGTGATACAACAAATTATAAAGCAGATTTAAACTATGAACAAGATATGAGTTTTGACTGATATACTTACAGTGGTATCTTTTAAC
Source organism: Pseudophryne corroboree (assembly GCF_028390025.1). Classification (NCBI taxonomy): domain Eukaryota; kingdom Metazoa; phylum Chordata; class Amphibia; order Anura; family Myobatrachidae; genus Pseudophryne; species Pseudophryne corroboree. The sequence continues at coordinate 93,317,600 of NC_086451.1, read as the reverse complement.
TTAGGAGCTGTAGACGGGTGCCTAGAGCCTGGTGAGTCCTAGTGGGCACACCAGCCAACCGCCAATAAAAATTACATTTTTATTGAAATAAATTAAAGTACCTTAGAGGCAAGTAGGTTCCATGGCAGTGGGTAGGCAGATGTGTGCATGCCGGATTGCTGATTGAGAGCTAACAGCATGGCAATGGCGCAGGGCCAGCAGCTAAACTGACAGGTCAACAGAAAGAAAGCCACAATACACTGTCTTACTCTGTTCACTTAAAGAGCCTCATTCACATATAAAAGTGCACACGGCAGCGTCTGGCAGTCACACCCCTGCGGCTTCATGCAAATTGCCCACTAACTCCTTCCTTGTACATTCATGCAGGGACTGAGATGCATACTTATAGCAGCTGTGCATGCTATAATATCAATTTGTGCGTCCTTATACATCACTATCAGTCGCACCATCACCCTATGGCAGGTGTGGTTTCTCCATCTGACAATAGCTTCCTATGCCTGCAGCGGTGCGGTGAATGCAGCCACTTTCACTGGCATGACCGCAACACTCCCAGAATGCACCCAGTGAATATTTGTCTGCACTAGTAGCCCCCTCCCAGTCCCCCCCCCCCCCCCCCAGTAATGCCCATAACTTTTCCGTCACAGTTCTAGTACCCTCTGTCCCCATTACAACAGCACCAGCACCTTGGTGCATGCACTACATATAACACATGAGCCGTAAGAATTTTCAGCACTTTTCTCGCTCGCACACCTGCAAATAATCGCTCAATTTGCATGCAGATTAGGCCCTTAGTCTTAATCACATAAAGATGAGCACCAGGGATTAGAGGGGTGTGTGCTGCACCCTCATTGGAGGAGCTAAGTGATTACTTCTCTATGACATCATTGGTGCTCCGTCTCATGTGCTGTTGTTAGTACATGTGATATTGGTGTGGCCAGCTTATATTGCTTGGTGTGTGCAAGGCGTGACCTGTGTTAGTACTCATTGTATACTACCAGCTTTGATATCGGTGTGACCTGTGTATAGTGCTCATTGTATACTAACAGCTATGATATCAGTGTGACCTGTGTATAGTGTGCATATTATATACTACCAGCTGTGATATCGATATGACTTGTGTATAGTGCATATTGTATACTAACAGCGGTGATATCGGTGTGACCTGTGTATAGCGCATTTTGGGGCAGATGTATTAAGTCCGGAGAAGTGATAAGTGGAAGCTGATAATGCGCCAGCCAATCAGCTCCTAACTGTCATTTATCAAACCCGTAATTATTGGCTGTTGCATTATCACCTTCCACTTATCACTGCTTTATCACTTCTCCACGCTTAATACATCTGCCCCATTGTATACTAACAGCTATCGGTGTGACCTGTGTATAGTGCATATTATATACTACCAGTTGTGATATATCAATATAACCGGTGTATAGTGGTCAGCATGTATCAGATATGTAATATGATATCCTTGTAACCTGTGTATAATGCTCAGATGTAATAGCGGTGGGACCTGTGTTTAGCACTTAGGGTTTATCAGGTGTATTAGCTGTGTATTGGGTTATTAAGTGTCTATGGGCAAATATGAAGATGGTCCTTAAACTAGTATCTTATCTAAGAACCGTTCTTAAACCACTGAGCTCAGTCTCCAAGCTACTCTAAAAAGACACTCACGGGTTGGTGTTGGGAAGGGACAACTGATTTGGAATACTTTGAATGGTTATGTTTCTTTACGAAGGTTGGTATTCATTGGTGTGTCTTATCCCTAGACTACAGCGAGCCATTTAGAGCAGGAGTCCTGAAGATTGAGGGGTCCCTTAAGTACCACAATAAGATATGGTTTATACGTAGGGTCAGCAACCCATTACTGTGTGGATCACAGCAAGGAAAAAGAGCGTTGCCTGAAGACCCATGAGGGACTTGTTACATAGGACTACATGGCACCAGGCTGGGCATCACGTTTTCCAATGGAGAGACAATCCATCAAATGAGATTGAAAAGATGGAAAGCATTTGTATATGTATGTGTCCCTCCCAAAAAGCTCGTGTCACTTGGGTTTGGTCACTGTTGTCCTGTTAGTAAGAGGGAGGGTAATTTAGAAGAAATTCAGACTTTGGCTTGTAAAGTATAGCCTGTGTTTTGTACTGCTTATCTTTGCAGGGCAACAGTTAAATTGTCATAAAAGTGTTTCAGTCATTTTAGTGAATAGCTATTTATAGAAGTCAACTGTTTTTATTATTATTATCTTTTATTGATATGGCGCCACAAAGGTTCCGCAGAGCCCAATTACAGAGTACAAAAACAAATAATCAAAACAGGAAAACAGCAACTTACAGTTGACGACAATATAGGACAAGTACAGGGTAAGTAAACATAGTTACATCAGCAGATGACACTGGAAAGACTGCGTAGGTCATGAATGTGGCCGAAAGCAGCATAAACTCGCCGTATGGGCTTGCGGCACGCCTCGTCATGCAACACGCTGGCACGGAAGGGGTTACAGTTTTTTGTGGGAGGAACTTAAGGAAAACTGCCTGGATTGTGATTGGCTGGATTCTGTATAGGGGCTGGTCTGGCATACATATAGTCTTCCGACTTAGGACATTCTGCCTCTTCCAGTATTTTCCATGAGACTGATAGACTGATAAGTATACTGATTCCTATTACTCGTTTCATTTCCTCCTCCTATCATCTCCCTAGCTCTTTTCTCTCTTGTCTGTCCCTAATCTTCCTTCTATCTCCCCCTGTGTCTATTCTTTTGGTGTGCATTTCTAATTTTTATAGTAATATCATTTGTCTCGGATTCACCTACTATGCGGGGGCCCGTCGGCATATCAACCCCGGCGCAGCTCAGCCCTCCCGCCCGGCTCCTGGTATCAACGTGTGCCTGGACAGACCAGGGTAGGCCTTATGCGCTGCAGTGCAGGAGCCCTAGTGCGTGCGCGGCCGGGCTCGGCCGCCCGCCGTGCACGCGTACATCCTCTGCCCACCGCTTGAGGTAGCCGGGGGAAGGCCGGGCGCGCCGCGTGCAGGGGACCTGGCGCGTGCGCGGCCGCCCGCCCGTGCTCGCTCTTCCACCCTTCTCTTTTCCGTCTCCGTCCCCGCCGCTAGCTGCGGCCGGGGACGGAGTGCCGGGGGTCCGGGGGCGGCTGCGGAGACTCGCCAGGGACGGAGTGTTTCCGTCCCTGACCCACCGCTTCAGGCAGCTGACGGCCGCACGAGTCACGTGGGCCGGGTCAGCGCTCAGCCCCCCCCAGATATATATATATATGCAGGTGCTAATGGTTAGGCACATTGTGTATTTAACAGGGGGTTTTATCCCTTACATGGAAATAAAAAAAAATAAATAAAAAATAAGTAAAAAGTCAGCCCATGCTAAAACTCCCCAGCGGAGGGGTTGCGCGGCTGCCGGACACAAGGGGTCGGTGCGGCGCACGCGTGCTGTCACCCCTTTTGTCACCAAGGGGGCCCATATTAGGCCTGCCCACGATGGAAAAGATTATTAAAATGCAGGACGGCGGCCGGCCGTACCCGGACGGCACGACGCGCTCTCCCTTCTGCTGCGCATGGCCTGTCAACGCCGTCGGACCTGGCAGGGCCCGTCGGCAGGGGTCGCGCCACGCCCGCCCATGGGTCGTTCGCGCGGCGCTTAGTTCTATAGCCAGCCTTGGGCATGCAGACCCTGCCAGCCTTGGGCAGGGGCCCCGGGCTGCCGGTCACTCACCCCAGCCCCAACCCTCCATCGACCTTTGCGCTGCCCCCCTTTCTAGCAGTGACCAGGCTCCAGTATCTCGTTCTTAGGCCAAGGGTCGAGATCGGAGTAGTGCGAAGCACAGGTGGTTATGGCAGGATTTATTACAGCGGGACGGCTACGCCGTGATGCCCGACAGTGCTGGATCTTCGGGATCCTTGCCCCCGACGGGTGGTTTGCGAACCTCCCGTGGGGCGCGCGACTCGCGGGTTGGGTCTGATCTTCGGCCGACTTCACCCACGGCTGCCCCCCTTGGTGGACGCCACCGTTTTGTCCGCCATTCGCGCCGCTGTTGTGTCGGAAGTGGCTCCCTTGTTGGCCTCCGAGCCCGGTGGACTGGGTCTGCCCACTGTTTCTTTGTCGGATGACATTGTGCGATCTCTTACGCCACTCCTGTCCTCTGGGGCCACGCCCCCCCCCCACCAGCCCCGCTCACAGCGCTGCGAGACCGATGGGGGAGCATGAAACAATGTCTCGCTTTTGTCTCACCAGCCGTGGACGTCAGGACAAACCTGGAGTCAGCCGATGCATCCACCAGTTGTCCGGCGGTTGCAGGGACCGATGGAGGACCCTCTTGCGCAGGTTAGTCTTCATCGGACCCTGACTGGTTCCGGGGGAGCGCCGCTACTCCCCCGACGCGGATTTAGATCTAGTGCTCAGTCCCGGTCCTCTAGCCGGGGCACAGTACGCGTAGGGTTTCCAGCGAGCGCTGTATACACAGGCATAGGCATTGGGGCACAGACTCTTCCCTTGCCTTCACATCCTTAGAGTGTGTGTCCTCCTCCTACGGCTTTGCACTGGTCAAGCGTCGCAAACGGCGCGAGCGCCGGTATTCCACCTCTTCCGCCTCTCATGGGTCAGTTGCGTCAGACACCGTTCACTGCGCCAACACGGCAGTGCACCGTGCTCTCCGGCCCTGGGTCCGGGAGCGGATTCGAAGGGCAAATATGGCAATATTTTGTTTTTACTAGCTATGTTCGTATAGCCTTGCTTTCGGCTAAGCAAAGGGCAGGGGCAGCAAGGATGCTTTGCGCTCCTGCCCGACTTGAGTTAGGTACATGTTGATCTTTGCGGCGCGTTACTTACAGACGCGCCCGGATGAACACTTTAACATTTTGCGCCATAAGTTCCTTATACACGTGCTGCACCATAAGTACGAAGGGTCGGCTGGGCGACGTTACTGTGAGGACTTCCGCCGTAAAATCTGCACGGGCGGCAGATCTACTGTATAACTTCGGTAAAAAGGCGGTGGAATTGTTCTCGGAGCGGCCAAAGGGTTTGGCCGGCGCCTAGGACTGTAGTACATCGGGACGTTTGGGCTCAACGACCTGCCCTCGTTCTGCCGGCTTTCGAGGGGGTACATCGAGCGCGGGGCATAGTTAATGCTTCGCTTTCAATACTGCCCAATACGGCTTGGGGCGGCGGCAGCTTTTTGTCACCCCTACATCAGCTGTGGCGGAGGCCACGGGATCAAGGACTGCCCCACTCCATGGCCCGGGGGTAATTCTGGGTCGCATACCCGCGGCCCCAGGCACTGGCCTCAGCCCCCACCCGAATTAGACTACGGGCGCTCATACCCTGGCTGCGACGGTACCCCCGGCCGGTGGACGCCCTATTCTTACACTCTGGTTTTGCATCTAGTACGAACTTGCGTTCGGCTCGGGAGTTTTCCGGCCGTGCGCCGGCAGAAGGTTGCGGCTGCAGTGTCGTCGGGTTGGATGAGGGCCTTTTCCGGGGAAACCCCCCCCCCCCCCCCCCCTTACCAGATTGGTCATTGTCCCCCGTAGGCATAGTGCCCAGGAAGTCCGTGGGCGGATCTTTACTCAACCGTCTTTCCTGTCCTCTCGGATCATTGATTAATTAGGCTAGCCCTATTAGCAGGTAGGGTCGTTTGCCTATCTGAAAGTTTGATTCGGCCATAGACGCCATTCGGTCGTCTGGTCCGGGGCCGGTGACGTGTGAATTGGACATCGAGTTAGCGTTTCGCTCCTCCCGTGCACCCCTTTCGCCTTTCGAGTTAGGGGTTTGTTTGTTTTTTTTCAACTGGATAATGGCTACTACATTTATCGCGGCCTCCCTGTGGGGTTTTTTCTCTCTCTGGCGCATACTTCGAAAGGTGCAGTTCGGCCCACCTGGCTCTGTTCGCTGCGCTGTGTTGCTGCAGAGGGCATTGGCAGGGTCCCCGGAGCCTCCTTGTTTACCTCGGGATTCAGATGATATGGTCGGTGGTCTCTGTAGGCTCCTTGGGGACAAGGTGCTGCGTATTCACGATGATATCATCTATGGGCTCACCGTGGGCAAGCTTACTCTACACCAGGCTCACTACTTCTTGGGCCTGTTTCCTTTTGCTTGTAACGTTACCCCCATGGGTAAGGATTTTCGGTAGGAACTTGGAACGAGCGACAGTTGGGATTAGACACCCGCATCATTTTCTTGGTTTAGCACTCAAAGGATTTATGATTTGGGACGAATTTATAGTTCGTTTCACTACCTCCCTGGAAGCTTTTCGCGTCCGCCTCTGGTGCTGGCATTTCTGGCTGTTGCTGGATAATTTTTCCGATATGGGGCGCAGTGGAGCTCTGGCGCTATGCCCTGCGTAGTAAGCGGGTGGTCTGCTGGTGCGACAATTTGGCCGTGGGTTTGGCCATAATTAGGCAGGAGTCCACACCCTTGCCGGACTGCGGGTCTTCGCACAGATAGTCTTGCTATGCGGGGTTGAACGACATTACGTTGCGAGCCACGCATGCCCCGGCCGAGCGCGACTAAATTGATGATACCCTTTCTCGCGGCAACTAGCAGTGGATTAGGCAGTTGGCTCCTGCAACTCTAATCCAAGGGGACTTCTGTCCTGCTTCTGTGTGCGGATTGGAGGATTTAGCCCACAGGTCTTTGGCTCCTGCAACTCGCGCGCATTATCTGCCCGCTTGGGAGCGGTGGATTCGTTACCTTCTCGAGAGGGGCCATAGCGGTAAGACCCCTCACAAGGCAGATGGCCCATATTTGCATGGGATTCGGGATGTCTGGGATGGTGGCAGAAGGCCGATCCCTGAACATCCGGCCAGCAGGCCCTCAGGGATGGTGGCAGAAGGCCAATCCCGGAATATCGGGGGCAGAAGGCCCTCCAACATTTAGTTTATTATTTCAATTACACTTTTGAGATATTTTATTTTCATTTGCTCTCCGCTTTCTGCTATGGGTGATTAATAGGTCAACCGTCCTTTCGTTAGAGAGGGGCTTTTTTCATCCCAGTTTAGATTTAATTGACCTTCCTTTCAGTTCATAAAAGTCAGCGACGTACGTCCCGACGGTTTGGGGTGTAAGATTCAGCGCTCACGATACTAGGATACGTGGAGACCATACGGGGATACATGGTTCGCCTCTTCGCGGCTCCTTTACGATGGCCTTCCACGGTGCGTTCAGGATGGATGAGCTGGTGTCCGTCTCCCGGACTTTGCCTCGCCCATGCTGGCGGCGCACATCGTCGTATGCCCCGACGGTTCGTGGTGTCGGATTCAGCGCTCCAAGACTGACGCAGCCAGCTGGGGGGCTGTGGGTTCGAATGGGTCAGGACCGTGCGCGGGGCATTTTGTCCGGTCGCCGCATCCCAGGCTTATTCGTCTGTACGGCCTCCAACGCCCACCGGGTGTTTCGTCCATTGTGACGGTTCCCCGTTTACCAGATATCAATTCCAGTCAGTTTTGGGACGTTGTCTTTGATACCTGGGTCTATCTCCGGCCGACTATGGGACTCACTCTTTCCGCATCGGCGCTGCGTTAGCAGCCGCTGCGGCGGGTTGGTCCGAAGTCGACGTTCGGGCACTGGGTAGGTGGAGGTCTGGTGCAGTCAGACGCTATATCAGGCCTTTTCCTCCCAGTGCGCCCCCTTTGAGGACTAGCCGCTCGTCGCAGTTGCACTTTGCGATTGCGGGGGCCTTGAGGAATTTTTGTTTTATCGTTGGTTTTAATTACGGCTTTTGTCGGCTGACGAAGTTTTGCGTTTTTGCCTCAAGTCAAATTGGGCGACCCCCCCCCTTCACCCCCCCTCTGTTAGGGATGCAGGTTAGGTTACCCATTTTATCCATAACATATTTCATTTACTACCCTCAGTCATACCCTTCTTTTGCAGGAAGGCGTACGCTTTATATGGCTTGTCGGCCGTAGCTTTGTGTTCTGTTCTATTTAGTTTGGGTTGAGTTTAGGTTAGGCTACCCATTTTCTCTATACCATTTTCATTTATTACCCTCAGTCATACCCTTCTTTTGCAGGAAGCCGGCTAGACCCACGCTTTATATGGCTTGTCGGCCGTAGCTTTGTGTTCTGTTTTATTTAGTTTGGGTTGAGTTTAGTTTTCTTCGTGTTATGCTTTGATTAGTGAGTGGGTATTTTCGGTTCAGGTGGCGGTGGCAGGTTGGTAACCTGGCAGTTGGCCGGTTTCTGAACGGTTATTTTAGTTTAACTTAAGGACTTTATTGTTAGTAACTTCGGGTGAACTTTTAGGTATTATTATAGTCTTAGTATTAATTTATGGGCACCACCGTACCTGGTGGCCCATATGATAGACCATAAACATGTGTGGATATCGGGGCCGGAGGCCCAAATTTTTACCCCATAGGGGCGGAGCGTACCTCCGTCCCTACAACTGTTGGTGGGCAGGGGTAGTGGCAGAAGGTCGACCCCTAGCCTTGGATTTTGGAATTCCGATGTCTGGGATGGAGGCAGGAGGCCGATCCCGGAACATCTGGGGCAGAAGGCCCCCTCACACATATATTTTTATTGCTCGGGATGGAGGCAGCAGGCCGATCCCGGAACATCTGGGGCAGAAGGCCCCCTCACACACATGTTTATTGCTCTATTTTGTCATATAATTTTGGATCACCCTTATTAAGTTGTTTATCATGCTTAACCGTTCTTCTCCCCGCCACCTTAGTTAGAGAGGGAAGTCTGCATTTTTAGTTTTAGAATTAATAGGCCTTCCTCTCAGTCAAAATAAAAAGCTGACCCCTTTCACGCCAATTACCGTTGTTGTGTCTTTATTTATTAGGATAAGTGTGCTTGAGTGGCGTGCGGATGCATCTGACGTGCGAAGTTTAAGACTGCGTAGGTCATGAATGTGGCCGAAAGCAGCATAAACTCGCCGTATGGGCTTGCGGCACGCCTCGTCATGCAACACGCTTGCACGGAAGGGGTTACAGTTTTTTGTGGGAGGAACTTAAGGAAAACTGCCTGGATTGTGATTGGCTGGATTCTGTATAGGGGCTGGTCTGGCATACATATAGTCTTCCGACTTAGGACATTCTGCCTCTTCCAGTATTTTCCATGACCCACCCTCCCGCCCTGGGGAGTAGGTTTTTTGTTGCTCCTCTGGGGATACTTGTGTCGGCTTTTGGTGGCCGGTTTCTGAACGGTTATTTTAGTTTAACTTAAGGACTTTATTGTTAGTAACTTCGGGTGAACTTTTAGGTATTATTATAGTCTTAGTATTAATTTATGGGCACCACCGTACCTGGTGGCCCATATGATAGACCATAAACATGTGTGGATATCGGGGCCGGAGGCCCAAATTTTTACCCCATAGGGGCGGAGCGTACCTCCGTCCCTACAACTGTTGGTGGGCAGGGGTAGTGGCAGAAGGTCGACCCCTAGCCTTGGATTTTGGAATTCCGATGTCTGGGATGGAGGCAGGAGGCCGATCCCGGAACATCTGGGGCAGAAGGCCCCCTCACACATATATTTTTATTGCTCGGGATGGAGGCAGCAGGCCGATCCCGGAACATCTGGGGCAGAAGGCCCCCTCACACACATGTTTATTGCTCTATTTTGTCATATAATTTTGGATCACCCTTATTAAGTTGTTTATCATGCTTAACCGTTCTTCTCCCCGCCACCTTAGTTAGAGAGGGAAGTCTGCATTTTTAGTTTTAGAATTAATAGGCCTTCCTCTCAGTCAAAATAAAAAGCTGACCCCTTTCACGCCAATTACCGTTGTTGTGTCTTTATTTATTAGGATAAGTGTGCTTGAGTGGCGTGCGGATGCATCTGACGTGCGAAGTTTATAAATATCGGGTGGCAGAAGACTGCTGGATTTGGTGCAGGTGAAGATTATAAAAGTAAGAAAAAGAATAAGCACATGAGGGAAGAGGTCCCTACTCATGAGAGCTTACATTCTAAAGGGGAGGGGTAGACAGATAGGGGTGACACAGACGGGGTACATAGAGAGCGTGGAACAAAGGGTTAGGATGAGATTTGGCTGGGTTTGGTGAAGAAGTGGGTTTTGAGAGCCCGTTTGAAGTTTTGTAGAGAGGTGGAGAGTCTGAGGGGGAGAGGTAGGGAATTCCAGAGAAATGGAGCAGCACGTGAAAAATCCTGGAGGTAGGAGTGGGAGGAAGTATTAAGTAGGCAGGAGAGTTGGCGTGCATTAGCAGAGCAAAGAGGATGGGTGGGAGTGTAAAGGGAGATAAGGTCAGTGATGTAGATGGGAGAGGAGTGGGTGAGGGCTTTGTAAGTGAGTGTGAGAAGCTTGAAATGGATTCTGAAAAGGAAGGGGAGCCAGTGAAGGTTTTGTGAGAGAGGGTAGGTGGACGTAGTGCGTTTGGTGAGGAAAATGAGCCGGGTAGCAGCATTGAGGATAGATTGGAGTGGAGAGAGGTATTTGTCAGGAATGCCAGTCAGGAGGACATTACAGTAGTCCAGTCTGGAGATGACCAGTGAGTGGATAAGAGTCTTAGTAGCATCCTGGGTCAGAAAGGGTCTGATCCTGGAAATATTTTTTAGATGAAAATGGCAGGTTTGCAAGAGGTGCTGAATGCATGGTTTGAAGGAGAGGGAGGAGTCAAGAATTACTCCAAGACAGTGCACTTGGGGGCTAGAGGAGATAGTAGTGCCATCAATAGATAATGAGATTGTAGGAGGCGAGGTTATGCGGGAGAGAGGGAAGATGATCAGCTCGGTCTTAGACATAGTAACATAGTATCTGAGGTTGAAAAAAGACAATTGTCCATCGAGTTCAACCTATTTGTGGTCTCCTATGCATGATGATTTGACTAAAATTTCTGACTGATGCTGCTGTCAGCCGTTGCATTTTATCCCTATTTATAGTAACTATAATGCATGACTATGCACCATACCCCTGGATATCCTTATCCATTAGGAGTTTATCTAACCCATTCTTAAAGGTGTTGACAGATTCCGCCATTACAACTCCCTCGGGCAGGGAATTCCAAACACGTATTGTCCTTACCGTGAAAAAGCCTTTACGCCGTATTTTGCGGAATCTCCTCTCCTCTAACCTGAGCGAGTGTCCACGAGTCCTCTGTGTTGATCTAACCAAAAACAGGTCCCGCGCAAGCTCTGTGTATTGTCCCCTTATATATTTGTAGATGTTGATCATATCCCCTCTTAGTCTCCGCTTTTCCAAGTAAACATGCCTAGTCTTTCAAGCCTTTCCTTGTATTCCATCGTCTCCATGCCCTTAATTAGTTTGGTCGCCCTCCTCTGTACCTTTTCAAGCTCCAGGATATCCTTTTTGTAGTACGGTGCCCAGAATTGTACACAGTATTCAAGGTGTGGCCTCACTAGTGATTTATATAACAGGAGTATAATACTCTCGTCCCTAGCATCAATACCCCGTTTTATGCATGCTAATATCTTATTAGCCTTCTTTGCTGCAGTCCTACTTTGGGTACTACTGCTTAGCTTGCTATCTATGAGGACACCTAAGTCCTTTTCCAGTACAGAATCCCCTAATTTTACCCCATTTAGTAGGTAGGTGTAATTTTTGTTCTTGTTACCACAGTGCATTACCTTACACTTGTCTGTGTTGAAGCGCATTCTCCATTTGGCTGCCCATGCTTCTAATTTAACTAAGTCGTTCTGAAGAGACTCGGCATCCTTCTCTGTATTTATAGCCTTACACAATTTGGTATCATCTGCAAAAATTGACACCATGCTCTCTAGACCTTCTGTTAGGTCGTTAATGAAAATATTGAACAATAGCGGTCCTAATACTGAGCCTTGCGGCACACCACTTAGCACTTCAGTCCAAGTTGAAAAAGATCCATTAACCACAACGCGCTGCTCCCTATTATCTAACCAGTTTTTGACCCAAGTGCATATTGTGCTTCCTAGCCCTGATTCTTGTAGCTTGTAGATAAGTCTCATGTGTGGTACAGTATCGAACGCTTTGGCAAAGTCTAAAAAGATTACATCCACGTCTTTACCCTGATCTAGGTTTGCGCTTACTGTTTCATAAAAGCCAAGTAAGTTGGTTTGACAGGATCTGTCCTTCATAAACCCATGTTGATTCCTTTTAATGACCTTATTGGCTTCAAGGAACTTCTGAATACTATCTCTTAGAATACCTTCCAATGCTTTCCCCACTATAGATGTAAGACTAACTGGTCTATAATTACCTGGTTCAGCTTTACTTCCCTTTTTGAATATAGGCACTACTTCCGCTATACGCCAGTCTTTGGGAACCATACCTGATATAACTGAATCCTTAAAGATCAAAGATAGCGGTTTTGCCAGTTCAGAGTGAAGCTCCATTAGAACCCTTGGATGAATACCATCGGGCCCTGGTGATTTATTAATCTTTAAATGTTTTAATCGGTCACAGACTACTTCCTCGCTTAAATAAGTACCTATCAGTGTGATATTCTCATTATTGAGATTGTGTGTCAGTCCCTGAATTGGGTCCTATCTAGTGAATACTGTTGAAAAAAACTCATTTAGTGTGTCCGCTATGTCATTATCATTTTTGCTTAAGACTCCCAACTTGTCTTTTAAAGGGCCTATACTCTCCTTCTTTAATCTCTTGCTATTAATGTATTTAAAGAATTTTTTGGGATTCGCTTTGCTTTCCTTTGCTACTAGTTTTTCAGTTTCTACTTTAGCCGCTCTTATTTCCTTTTTGCAAATTTTGTTACATTCCTTATAGTGCTGAAATGACTCTGCTTCCCCGTCAGATTTGTATTTTTTAAATGCTCACCTTTTCTTGCCCATAAGTACCTTAATCTTTTTGTTAAGCCACATCGGTTTATGATTTTTATTCCTTTTTTTGCTACTCATAGGAATACATTTGAGTGTATTTTTAGCTAGCAGGAATTTTAGTACCTCCCATTTCTCCTAGAGATGAGCGGGTTCGGTTTCTCTGAATCCGAACCCGCCCGAACTTCATGTTTTTTTACACGGGTCCGAGCGACTCGGATCTTCCCGCCTTGCTCGGTTAACCCGAGCGCGCCCGAACGTCATCATCACGCTGTCGGATTCTCGCGAGGCTCGGATTCTATCGCGAGACTCGGATTCTATATAAGGAGCCGCGCGTCGCGGCCATTTTCACACGTGCATTGAGATTGATAGGGAGAGGACGTGGCTGGCGTCCTCTCCATTTAGATTATAAGAGAGAGAGATTTACTGGAGCTTAGGACTAGGAGGAGTACTGTAGAAGTGTAGAGAGTGCAGAGAGTTTACTAGTGAGTGACCACCAGACAGTGCAGTTTATTTAATATATCCGTTCTCTGCCTGAAAAAAGCGATACACACAGTGACTCAGTCACATACCATATCTGTGTGCACTGCTCAGGCTCAGCCCAGTGTGCTGCATCATCTATATATATTATATATCTGTCTGACTGCTCAGCTCACACAGCTTATAATTGTGGGGGAGACTGGGGAGCACTGCAGTGCCAGTTATAGGTTATAGCAGGAGCCAGGAGTACATAATATTATATAGTGAGTGACCACCAGACAGTGCAGTTTATTTAATATATCCGTTCTCTGCCTGAAAAAAGCGATACACACAGTGACTCAGTCACATACCATATCTGTGTGCACTGCTCAGGCTCAGCCCAGTGTGCTGCATCATCTATATATATTATATATCTGTCTGACTGCTCAGCTCACACAGCTTATAATTGTGGGGGAGACTGGGGAGCACTGCAGTGCCAGTTATAGGTTATAGCAGGAGCCAGGAGTACATAATATTATATTAAAATTAAACAGTGCACACTTTTGCTGCAGGAGTGCCACTGCCAGTGTGACTGACCAGTGACCTGACCACACTGACCACCAGTATAGTTAGTAGTATACTTATATTGTGATTGCCTGAAAAAGTTAAACACTCGTCGTGTGACTTCACTTGTGTGTTGTTGTTTTTTTTATTCTATAAAAATAAAACTCATTCTGCTGACAGACAGTGTCCAGCAGGTCCGTCATTATATAATATATAATATATACCTGTCCGGCTGCAGTAGTGATATATATATATTTTTTATATCATTTATCATCCAGTCGCAGCAGACACAGTACGGTAGTTCACGGCTGTGGCTACCTCTGTGTCTGCACTCGGCAGGCAGTCCGTCCATAATTGTATACCACCTAACCGTGGTTTTTTTTTCTTTCTTCTTTATACATACATAGTTACATAGACATCTCTTTATCAACCAGTCTATATTAGCAGCAGACACAGTACAGTACGGTAGTTCACGGCTGTGGCTACCTCTGTGTCTGCACTCGGCAGGCAGTCCGTCCATAATTGTATACCACCTAACCGTGTTTTTTTTTTCTTTCTTCTTTATACATACATAGTTACATAGACATCTCTTTATCAACCAGTCTATATTAGCAGCAGACACAGTACAGTACGGTAGTTCACGGCTGTGGCTACCTCTGTGTCTGCACTCGGCAGGCAGTCCGTCCATAATTGTATACCACCTAACCGTGGGTTTTTTTTCTTTCTTCTTTATACATACATAGTTACATAGACATCTCTTTATCAACCAGTCTATATTAGCAGCAGACACAGTACAGTACGGTAGTTCACGGCTGTGGCTACCTCTGTGTCTGCACTCGGCAGGCAGTCCGTCCATAATTGTATACCACCTAACCGTGGTTTTTTTTTCTTTCTTCTTTATACATACATAGTTACATAGACATCTCTTTATCAACCAGTCTATATTAGCAGCAGACACAGTACAGTACGGTAGTTCACGGCTGTGGCTACCTCTGTGTCTGCACTCGGCAGGCAGTCCGTCCATAATTGTATACCACCTAACCGTGGTTTTTTTTTCTTTCTTCTTTATACATACATAGTTACATAGACATCTCTTTATCAACCAGTCTATATTAGCAGCAGACACAGTACAGTACGGTAGTTCACGGCTGTGGCTACCTCTGTGTCTGCACTCGGCAGGCAGTCCGTCCATAATTGTATACCACCTAACCGTGGTTTTTTTTTCTTTCTTCTTTATACATACATACTACTACGACATCTCTTTATCAACCAGTCTATATTATTAGCAGCAGACACAGTACAGTACGGTAGTTCACGGCTGTGGCTACCTCTGTGTCTGCACTCGGCAGGCAGTCCATCCATAATTGTATACCACCTAACCGTGGTTTTTTTTTCTTTCTTCTTTATACATACATAGTTACATAGACATCTCTTTATCAACCAGTCTATATTAGCAGCAGACACAGTACAGTACGGTAGTTCACGGCTGTGGCTACCTCTGTGTCTGCACTCGGCAGGCAGTCCATAATTGTATACTAGTATCCATCTCCATTGTTTACCTGAGGTGCCTTTTAGTTGTGCCTATTAAAATATGGAGAACAAAAATGTTGAGGTTCCAAAATTAGGGAAAGATCAAGATCCACTTCCACCTCGTGCTGAAGCTGCTGCCACTAGTCATGGCCGAGACGATGAAATGCCAGCAACGTCGTCTGCCAAGGCCGATGCCCAATGTCATAGTACAGAGCATGTCAAATCCAAAACACCAAATATCAGTAAAAAAAGGACTCCAAAACCTAAAATAAAATTGTCGGAGGAGAAGCGTAAACTTGCCAATATGCCATTTACCACACGGAGTGGCAAGGAACGGCTGAGGCCCTGGCCTATGTTCATGGCTAGTGGTTCAGCTTCACATGAGGATGGAAGCACTCAGCCTCTCGCTAGAAAACTAAAAAGACTCAAGCTGGCAAAAGCACCGCAAAGAACTGTGCGTTCTTCGAAATCCCAAATCCACAAGGAGAGTCCAATTGTGTCGGTTGCGATGCCTGACCTTCCCAACACTGGACGTGAAGAGCATGCGCCTTCCACCATTTGCACGCCCCCTGCAAGTGCTGGAAGGAGCACCCGCAGTCCAGTTCCTGATAGTCAGATTGAAGATGAAGATGTTGAAGTACACCAGGATGAGGAGGATATGGGTGTTGCTGGCGCTGGGGAGGAAATTGACCAGGAGGATTCTGATGGTGAGGTGGTTTGTTTAAGTCAGGCACCCGGGGAGACACCTGTTGTCCGTGGGAGGAATATGGCCGTTGACATGCCTGGTGAAAATACCAAAAAAATCAGCTCTTCAGTGTGGAGGTATTTCAACAGAAAAGCGGACAACAGGTGTCAAGCCGTGTGTTGCCTTTGTCAAGCTGTAATAAGTAGGGGTAAGGACGTTAACCACCTCGGAACATCCTCCCTTATACGTCACCTGCAGCGCATTCATAATAAGTCAGTGACAAGTTCAAAAACTTTGGGCGACAGCGGAAGCAGTCCACTGACCAGTAAATCCCTTCCTCTTGTAACCAAGCTCACGCAAACCACCCCACCAACTCCCTCAGTGTCAATTTCCTCCTTCCCCAGGAATGCCAATAGTCCTGCAGGCCATGTCACTGGCAATTCTGACGAGTCCTCTCCTGCCTGGGATTCCTCCGATGCATCCTTGCGTGTAACGCCTACTGCTGCTGGCGCTGCTGTTGTTGCTGCTGGGAGTCGATGGTCATCCCAGAGGGGAAGTCGTAAGCCCACTTGTACTACTTCCAGTAAGCAATTGACTGTCCAACAGTCCTTTGCGAGGAAGATGAAATATCACAGCAGTCATCCTGCTGCAAAGCGGATAACTGAGGCCTTGACAACTATGTTGGTGTTAGACGTGCGTCCGGTATCCGCCGTTAGTTCACAGGGAACTAGACAATTTATTGAGGCAGTGTGCCCCCGTTACCAAATACCATCTAGGTTCCACTTCTCTAGGCAGGCGATACCGAGAATGTACACGGACGTCAGAAAAAGACTCACCAGTGTCCTAAAAAATGCAGTTGTACCCAATGTCCACTTAACCACGGACATGTGGACAAGTGGAGCAGGGCAGGGTCAGGACTATATGACTGTGACAGCCCACTGGGTAGATGTATGGACTCCCGCCGCAAGAACAGCAGCGGCGGCACCAGTAGCAGCATCTCGCAAACGCCAACTCTTTCCTAGGCAGGCTACGCTTTGTATCACCGCTTTCCAGAATACGCACACAGCTGAAAACCTCTTATGGCAACTGAGGAAGATCATCGCGGAATGGCTTACCCCAATTGGACTCTCCTGTGGATTTGTGGCATCGGACAACGCCAGCAATATTGTGTGTGCATTAAATATGGGCAAATTCCAGCACGTCCCATGTTTTGCACATACCTTGAATTTGGTGGTGCAGAATTTTTTAAAAAACGACAGGGGCGTGCAAGAGATGCTGTCGGTGGCCAGAAGAATTGCGGGACACTTTCGGCGTACAGGCACCACGTACAGAAGACTGGAGCACCACCAAAAACTACTGAACCTGCCCTGCCATCATCTGAAGCAAGAAGTGGTAACGAGGTGGAATTCAACCCTCTATATGCTTCAGAGGTTGGAGGAGCAGCAAAAGGCCATTCAAGCCTATACAATTGAGCACGATATAGTAGGTGGAATGCACCTGTCTCAAGCGCAGTGGAGAATGATTTCAACGTTGTGCAAGGTTCTGATGCCCTTTGAACTTGCCACACGTGAAGTCAGTTCAGACACTGCCAGCCTGAGTCAGGTCATTCCCCTCATCAGGCTTTTGCAGAAGAAGCTGGAGACATTGAAGGAGGAGCTAACACGGAGCGATTCCGCTAGGCATGTGGGACTTGTGGATGGAGCCCTTAATTCGCTTAACAAGGATTCACGGGTGGTCAATCTGTTGAAATCAGAGCACTACATTTTGGCCACCGTGCTCGATCCTAGATTTAAAGCCTACCTTGGATCTCTCTTTCCGGCAGACACAAGTCTGCTGGGGTTGAAAGACCTGCTGGTGACAAAATTGTCAAGTCAAGCGGAACGCGACCTGTCAACATCTCCTCCTTCACATTCTCCCGCAACTGGGGGTGCGAGGAAAAGGCTCAGAATTCCGAGCCCACCCGCTGGCGGTGATGCAGGGCAGTCTGGAGCGACTGCTGATGCTGACATCTGGTCCGGACTGAAGGACCTGACAACGATTACGGACATGTCGTCTACTGTCACTGCATATGATTCTCTCAACATTGATAGAATGGTGGAGGATTATATGAGTGACCGCATCCAAGTAGGCACGTCACACAGTCCGTACTTATACTGGCAGGAAAAAGAGGCAATTTGGAGGCCCTTGCACAAACTGGCTTTATTCTACCTAAGTTGCCCTCCCACAAGTGTGTACTCCGAAAGAGTGTTTAGTGCCGCCGCTCACCTTGTCAGCAATCGGCGTACGAGGTTACATCCAGAAAATGTGGAGAAGATGATGTTCATTAAAATGAATTATAATCAATTCCTCCGCGGAGACATTGACCAGCAGCAATTGCCTCCACAAAGTACACAGGGAGCTGAGATGGTGGATTCCAGTGGGGACGAATTGATAATCTGTGAGGAGGGGGATGTACACGGTGATATATCGGAGGGTGATGATGAGGTGGACATCTTGCCTCTGTAGAGCCAGTTTGTGCAAGGAGAGATTAATTGCTTCTTTTTTGGGGGGGGTCCAAACCAACCCGTCATATCAGTCACAGTCGTGTGGCAGACCCTGTCACTGAAATGATGGGTTGGTTAAAGTGTGCATGTCCTGTTTTGTTTATACAACATAAGGGTGGGTGGGAGGGCCCAAGGACAATTCCATCTTGCACCTCTTTTTTCTTTTCTTTTTCTTTGCATCGTGTGCTGATTGGGGAGGGTTTTTTGGAAGGGACATCCTGCGTGACACTGCAGTGCCACTCCTAAATGGGCCCGGTGTTTGTGTCGGCCACTAGGGTCGCTAATCTTACTCACACAGTCAGCTACCTCATTGCGCCTCTTTTTTTCTTTGCGTCATGTGCTGTTTGGGGAGGGTTTTTTGGAAGGGACATCCTGCGTGACACTGCAGTGCCACTCCTAGATGGGCCCGGTGTTTGTGTCGGCCACTAGGGTCGCTAATCTTACTCACACAGCTACCTCATTGCGCCTCTTTTTTTCTTTGCGTCATGTGCTGTTTGGGGAGGGCTTTTTGGAAGGGCCATCCTGCGTGACACTGCAGTGCCACTCCTAGATGGGCCCGGTGTTTGTGTCGGCCACTAGGGTCGCTAATCTTACTCACACAGCTACCTCATTGCGCCTCTTTTTTTCTTTGCGTCATGTGCTGTTTGGGGAGGGTTTTTTGGAAGGGACATCCTGCGTGACACTGCAGTGCCACTCCTAGATGGGCCCGGTGTTTGTGTCGGCCACTAGGGTCGCTTATCTTACTCACACAGCGACCTCGGTGCAAATTTTAGGACTAAAAATAATATTGTGAGGTGTGAGGTATTCAGAATAGACTGAAAATGAGTGTAAATTATGGTTTTTGAGGTTAACAATACTTTGGGATCAAAATGACCCCCAAATTCTATGATTTAAGCTGTTTTTTAGTGTTTTTTGAAAAAAACACCCGAATCCAAAACACACCCGAATCCGACAAAAAAAATTCGGTGAGGTTTTGCCAAAACGCGTTCGAACCCAAAACACGGCCGCGGAACCGCACCCAAAACCAAAACACAAAACCCGAAAAATTTCAGGCGCTCATCTCTAATTTCTCCGTAGTATTTTTTCCTAAAAACAAACCTTCCCATTCAATATCCCTGAAAAAATACCCTCATCTTTTCAAAATTTGCTTTGCTAAAGTTTAAAGTCCTAGTTGAGCCAGTATAGGGCTGTTTATAGAAACTGATATTGAATGTGACCATATTGTGGTCGCTGTTTCCTATGGGTTCCCCTACTATAATACCTGATACCAAATCCCCATTGTTTGTTAATACCAGGTCTAAGATTGCATTGTACCTAGTTGGTTCCTCAATTAGTTGGACTAAGTAGTTATCATTAAGTGTGTTTAAAAACATATTGCCCCTAGCAGTATCACATGAATCGTTTTTCCTGGTTATCTCTGGATAGTTAAAATCTCCCATCACTACTATTTCTCCTACTCCTGCTGCTCTTTCAATTTGCTTTAGTAACAATTCATCATCAGATGCGTTGATACCAGGTGGCCTATAGCATACACCCAATACTAACTTTTTTATTCCTTTTTCCCCGCATGCAATTTCTACCCATAATGTCTCGACAGTGTCTACAGTCCCCTCCTGAATATCTTCCCATATATTAGGTTTTAAAAACGGCTTTACGTAAAGACACACCCCTCCACCCTTTTTATTTAGTCTGTCTCTCCTAAACAGAATATAGCCCTCTAGATTGACTGTCCAATCATGAGATTCATCCCACTTAGTTTCAGTAATGCCTATAATATCATACTGTTTGCTTGCTGCAAGTATTTCTAGTTCACCCTTTTTACCAGTAATGCTTCTGGCGTTTACATACATACAACTAAGATAAGTATTTTCCCTTGCGTTAGGGACATCTTTCACCTTATGTAGCAAGGATGACCTGTAATCGTCATTGGTTAGTGCTTTGGTAAAATCCCTTTTAGTACCCATGTTAGTAACCTTACCGCCTGCTCTTACCCTCCCCCCAACTTCTCCCCCATTTCGTTTACTACCGCCATCCCCACTATTCTCACTGCATGACCCGTAGTTTCTAGCTAAACCCTCCCCCCAGGCTCCTAGTTTAAAATCTCCTCCAACCTTCTAACCATCCTTCTCCCCAGCACCGCTGCCCCCTCCTCAGTCAGGTGCAATCCGTCACGACAAAAGAGATGGCGCCTGACTGAGAAGTCCGCCCAGTGTTCCAGGAACACAAACCCCTCTTTCCTGCACCAATCCCTAAGCCACACATTTACCGCCCTAATCTCCCTCTGCCTCCCTGGACTAGCGCGTGGCACGGGTAATAATTCCGAGAATATTACCTTAGATGTCCTTGCCTTCAGTTTCTTTCCTAAGTCCCTATAGTCTTTCTTAAGGACATCCCACCTTCCGCTAACTTTGTCATTGGTGCCAACGTGCACCAAGACCGCCGGGTCTTTGCCAGCCCCTCCCAACAATCTATCTACCCGGTCCGCGATGTGCCGTACCCGAGCACCCGGGAGACAACAAACTGTACGGCGATCACGGTCCCGGTAGCAGATTGCCCTATCTGCCTTCCTGATGATAGAATCCCCTACCACCACCATCTGACTAGGTACCTCTCTATCTTTTATCCCAACCGCGCCAGAGGGACTGCACCTCTGGATGCTAGAGGGAGCAGTCTCCTCCGGCACCGTCATTTCTTCACTATCATCCTCCGATTCCTCGTCCAATCGGGCAAATTTGTTCGGGTTTGATAGTTCGGAGATGTCGTGCCTCCCCCTCTTTTTCTTCCTTCTAACTGTGACCCAACTGGCTACCTGATCATCATCCTCTTCTACCAGTGACCCCTCCCGCAACTCCTCCACCGTTCTGTCTAAACTACGCTCGAGATTGTGAATCTCCCTCAGTCGCGTAACGGTTTGCTCTAGATCAGTTACCTGGGCTTCCAGGGCAACAGTTCGCACACACCTCGTGCAGATGTAATCACACTGGGCCAGTAGCTCCAGGTGTGCATACATCTTGCACGACATGCACTGAGTGATGTCCCCAATCACAGCCCCTCCCATATTGGCCCTCATTCCGAGTTGTTCGCTCGCAAGGCGAATGTAGCAGAGTTACACACGCTAAGCCGCCGCCTACTGGGAGTGAATCTTAGCTTCTTAAAATTGCGACCGACGTATGCGCAATATTGCGATTACAAACGAGTTAGCAGTTTCTGATTAGCTTCAGACTTACTCTGCCTGTGCGATCAGTTCAGTGCTTTTCGTTCCTGGCTGACGTCATAAACACACCCAGCGTTCGCCCAGGCACTCCCACCGTTTCTCCGGCCACTCCTGCGTTTTTTCCGGAAACGGTAGCGTTTCCAGCCACACGCCCCTAAAACGCCGTGCATCCGCCCAGTAACACCCATTTCCTGTCAATCACAATGCGAACGTCGGAGCGATGAAAATGCCGTGAGTAAACTTACTTTCTTCATAGTAAAGTTACTTGGCGCAGTCGCAGTGCGAACATTGCGCATGCGCACTAAGAGAATTCTCACTGCGATGCGATGAAAAACTCCGAGCGAACAACTCGGAATGAGGGCCATTGTTTGTAAGGTCTAACTCCCTGTTACTCTCAAAGAAAAAGAAAAAGCAGCAAAAATAAAAAGTAGAAGACAAGCAATCTCACTTATACAATAATTAAGCTGGCTTATTCTTATCTATCTTTGTGCGGTTATTGGTCCTTCACTTTTATGCAGCCGTAGTACTCTCTCCTGCGGCACCTATACTCCACTTAGCAGTTGCAGTTGTTCCAGCTCACTGCACCTCCTTTTCACTCGGCTTCCAGCTCCTGCTTAAAAATAAAAACACAGAAAAAAATGCCCCTCACACACGCACAATCACAGCCCCTCTGCTACTCCAAGTAAGAGACCCTCTCACTCACTTACCCTTGCAACCTCACCAGAAGTTTAATGGTACTGCAAATGTGTGTTCCTGATTGTGTATTATAAAACTCACCTTTTTCTGTATTCTAAGTTTAAGAAAGCTCTGGGACATCCAAACAGATAGCAGAGAGACAGTCTGGATAGGAAAGATTGATTTGAGTGTCATCAACATAGAGATGATATTGGAAACCAAAAGAACTAATGAGTTTACCTAGTGAGGATTTATAGAGAGAGAAAAGAAGAGGACCAAGGACAGAACCTTGGGGTATACCAACAGTTAGTGGAAGTGAAGGGGAGGTGGAGTCATGAGAGGAGACAGAGAATGAACGGTCAGAGAGGTAGGAAGACAGCCAAGAGAGGGCAGTATCACGCAGACCAATGGAGTGAAGGATTTGCAGTAGGAGAGGGTGGTCCACAGTGTCAAAAGCAGCAGAGAGATCAAGAAGAATAAGTAGAGAGTAGTGTCCCTTAGATTTAGCAGCATGGAGGTCAATGCATAATTTTGTGAGGGCAGTTTCAGTGGAGTGGAGAGGACGGAAGCCAGACTGGAATGGGTCAAGCAGTGAGTGTGAGGAAAGAAAGGAAGTAAGGCAGTTACGCTCAAGGAGTTTGGAGGTAAAAGGGAGGAGAGAGATGGGTTGGTAGTTGGAGAGAGTGTTTGGATCAAGGGTAGGTCTTTTAAGAATAGGAAAGATGAGTGCATGCTTGAAGGCAGAGGGGACAGTGCCTGATGAGAGGGAGAGATTGAGAAGGTGGGAAAGATGGGAACAGGTAGAAGGAGAAAGGTAGCAGAGGAGGTGGGAGGGGATAGGGTCAAGTGGGGAGGTGGTGAGGGGACAGGAACAAATGAGGGCCATGACTTCCTCACCAGATGCATGGGAGAAAGATGTCAGAGTTGGTGAGAGGGATGGGGAGGGGCGGTAAGGGATGGGAGGAGGCTGGTTGCAGATGTCTGGTGTGATGTGATGTCATACGTATGGAGTAAATTTTTAGTGTTTAGTGGTTATATATTTGAATGCTGTGGGCAGTGTATCTTTGTCTTTGTGGTTACCATAAATTTTATGTGATATTTTATTGATCATTTCTCTAATAACCACTGTTCCATGAGCAGAGCTGTCAAGATCTGGGATTGGTGCGGGTACTGGAGGGGACGTGATAAAATCCGGGATATGGGTCCACACCCCTTCCCAAAACTATTTTAAAAAATACTATGCCTAGGAGGTGCCATGACAATGTACCTTCAGCAACTGACCCGGGCCCCTCCAACAAGCCTAGGCACAGGTAATAAGTACCACCGAGTCTCACAGGCACCCATGACTATAAGTAACATATGCAATGTACTAACATGGAGAATTGCAGTGCAGAATAGTTATGTTTATTGTGTATATTGTGTAGAGAGGTGCCCTGTATCACAGGGCACATCAGAGCTACAGCGGCAGAGTGCAGGGGATCTGCATCCCCTGCAGGGTGCCGTGGTGGCCGGTGCTGGGGTGGTGTCTGTCCCCAGCGCCGGTCAAAGTGCGGCGATGGGCAGTGCCGCGGAAGCTGCGCCTCAAACTTGGTGCCGATTCGGCAGTCAATTGGAAGTGCCGCCTGCAGCCTTTCAAAACTGGCGCCCTTTGTGAGCCAATCACGACTGGCGGAGTGGCAGCCAATGGGAAGCGGCTGTGGTGAGCCAAGCGGAGCTCGCCGTGCCTGACCCCGCCCCCGATATCTGACGTAAGATGCCACCAGGAGGCAGAGGGAGAAGCAGGCCACGCCGAAGAGCGGTGAACAGTTCCTGAGGCTGCGGAAGAGGCCCTGAAAGAAGATGTCCAGTGGCGGCTGGTCGCTGAGAAGTGGCAGCAGCGCCGCTGGCCAGAACGGGCCAGTTGCAGAAGACTGCTGCAAAAGACCCGGAGAGGCCATCAGGGGAGGAAAGGAAAGACCTAACGAAGCTCCCCCCGGTGCCTCTCCCACCGGTACAGGTAGGCCCTCGTGAGGGCACCTGTCACCCCACCCACCTTCCCTAGACCATCAGGGATCAGGCACTAGGCCCGTGGGCACTTTTAGGCCTCAGGCCTGTGGGGCATAATAGGCGGGCACTAGGCCCGTGGCCAAAATTATGCATTAGGCCTGTGACCACATTAGAGGGCATTAGGCCCTAGTACAACAGCTGCCAATTAGGGATATATGGTGACTGGGCTCTAGGTCCAGGTCACTAAGCAAAGGCCCGCTGTAGGCAGGCTTGTAAGCCTGAGCCACCTGTAAATAAGAGTGATCTGGGCACTAGGCCCAGGTCACTCCAACTGGCCCCTGTCAGGAAGGCAGTGTTCCTGTGCACCAGTGTAAAAGGCGATCTGAGCATTAGGCCCAGGTCATCTATCTGGCCCAAGTCAGGCAGACGCTAGGCCCATGGGATAAAGTCAGGCATCTGGCCTGTGAGCAGTTAGGGGGCACTAGGCCCATTATAAATAGAGTGCCCCTTGCAAGGTTCTGGGCATTAGGCCCAATTAAGCAGGGGAAGTGGGAAGGTTGTGCAGTGCCCACTTCCAAGTGAATTTAAAGTAAGTTTCCCCTGTGTGTAGGAGCGGTCTAGCTCCACGCACGTAGCCCCTGCAGCTTTAAGAGATAGGGATTGAAAGGGACAGGACATTGGTTATTCTTGTACTGCGTTTTTATGATATGTGCTGTTTTCCTGTGCAGGGTAAAGTTTGTTAAAATTTGTGCATAGTTTGTGTTGCACCACACACACCTGAGCTAGTTTGAGGGCTCTGTTAATGAAGCTAGTGTAGTGGACGCACACTAGGTTAGCTTTTGGCCCTGCACGACTGTTGTTTCTTTTTGCCTCCTTACAGTGACTTGTAAGTGGAGAAGATCGAAGTACAAGATTGGCAATGGTGAGCATCATCTGTGTCTGTCTGTCCCTGTGTCCATCTGTCCCCTGAGCGCCGGTTCAGTGGACCTTGCTTGGTCGTGCAAAGTCCATCTACACTTCTGCGCGTGAGTTGTGCGTAGGCAAAAATTGGGTGGCTGAGGCTTTATGCCGATGATTATTTTCACCTAACCGATGAAGGTCGCCGCCACCCCGGGAGTATCCTCTTTTCCTTTGGAAAAGAGTTGCTACTCCTTCATCGATTTCCTTTCCTTCCTAGCTTGTCTGCCGTCTGTTTCTAGCAGGGGATCGCCGTGTCCAGGTTCCAGCAAAGATTCCAGGTCCGTTGAGGTTTCTGGATCCTGAAGGTGAAAGCGCAGCACAAGGTAAACAGTGACACTATACCTGCATGGCAGCAGGCACTGCACCCGCACCCCTCTTACATATTGCATTGGAGCTATGTTTATTGTTTTATTGCAATGCGTTGGAGCTTGCAATCTATTTTTGGTGCTTAATAGACCGTGTGACATGCTAAGTCACATGGATTAAAAACATATCTCCAGCAGATTTCATAGTGTCATTGTAATTCTATCACTGATTTTTAACCAGTGACCTGTTGTACTCCCTTTCCCCCTCTTTTGGACATGACAGATATACATACACAGTAGACAATAGATGTGTCTTCTCCATAATTCCTCCTCGTAGGGTCAGTTCAATGTTCTGTAAACACCACAGGACTAAATAAACCAGACAAAAATAAACTCTAAATCCCCACAAAGCCACAAAGAACAGGGTAGATATTTTGGGGGAAAATGTAGTTCAGTTTAAATTGTATTAATGTCTACCTAAAAGCCTAAACATGTAACATCTGAATGACCCCAAACATCTTAATCCCGTCTAGCCGAAGTCTCTACAATGATTAGTTTTGTACATATTTCGGTAAAATTGGGTTTAGTGCTATTTTGATACATAAAATTGTTCCATTATGATGAAACGGTCAGAGTGGGGTGTGGGGTGCATCATCCTTATTAAAATAAATTCCTTTTGGTCTCATCTAGATTTCTGTTAGTTATTTTTTTTTTTTTTCATGCATTAACTGGGCCGCTAAGTACTAGAGATGAGCGGGTTCGGTTCCTCGGAATCCGAACCCGCCCGAACTTCATGTTTTTTTTCACGGGTCCGAGCGACTCGGATCTTCCCGCCTTGCTCGGTTAACCCGAGCGCGCCCGAACGTCATCATCACGCTGTCGGATTCTCGCGAGACTCGGATTCTATATAAGGAGCCGCGCGTCGCCGCCATTTTCACACGTGCATTGAGATTGATAGGGAGAGGACGTGGCTGGCGTCCTCTCCATTTAGATTAGAAGAGAGAGAGTGAGATTGATTTGAGACAGAGACACTTGATTTACTGGAGCTTAGGAGTACTGTAGAGAGTGCAGAGTTTAGTAGTGACTGACCACAGTGACCACCAGACAGTGCAGTTTTATTTAATATAATCCGTTCTCTGCCTGAAAAAAACGATACACAGTGACTCAGTCACATACCATATCTGTGTGCACTGCTCAGCCCAGTGTGCTGCATCATCTATGTATATATCTGACTGTGCTCACACAGCTTATAATTGTGGGGGAGACTGGGGAGCAGTGCCAGTTATAGGTTATAGCAGGAGCCAGGAGTACATATTATTAAAATTAAACAGTGCACACTTTTGCTGCAGGAGTGCCACTGCCAGTGTGACTGACCAGTGACCTGACCACACTGACCACCAGTATAGTTAGTAGTATACTATATTGTGATTGCCTGAAAAAGTTAAACACTCGTCGTGTGACTTGTGTGGTGTTTTTTTTTTTATTCTATAAAAAACTCATTCTGCTGACAGACAGTGTCCAGCAGGTCCGTCATTATATAATATATACCTGTCCGGCTGCAGTAGTGATATAGATATATATTTTTTATATCATTATTTATCATCCAGTCGCAGCAGACACAGTACGGTAGTTCACGGCTGTAGCTACCTCTGTGTCGGCACTCGGCAGTCCATCCATAATTGTATACCACCTACCCGTGGTTTTTTTTTCTTTCTTCTTTATACATACATACTACATCTCTTTATCAACCAGTCTATATTAGCAGCAGACACAGTACAGTAGTCCACGGCTGTAGCTACCTCTGTGTCGGCACTCGGCAGTCCATCCATAATTGTATACCACCTACCCGTGGTTTTTTTTTCTTTCTTCTTTATACATACATACTACATCTCTTTATCAACCAGTCTATATTAGCAGCAGACACAGTACAGTACGGTAGTCCACGGCTGTAGCTACCTCTGTGTCGGCACTCGGCAGTCCGTCCATAATTGTATACCACCTACCCGTGGTTTTTTTTCTTTCTTCTTTATACATACATACTACATCTCTTTATCAACCAGTCTATATTAGCAGCAGACACAGTACAGTACGGTAGTCCATGGCTGTAGCTACCTCTGTGTCGGCACTCGGCAGTCTGTCCATAATTGTATACCACCTACCCGTGGTTTTTTTTTCTTTCTTCTTTATACATACATACTACATCTCTTTATCAACCAGTCTATATTAGCAGCAGACACAGTACAGTAGTCCACGGCTGTAGCTACCTCTGTGTCGGCACTCGGCAGTCCATCCATAATTGTATACCACCTACCCGTGGTTTTTTTTTCTTTCTTCTTCATACATACATACTACATCTCTTTATCAACCAGTCTATATTAGCAGCAGACACAGTACAGTATGGTAGTCCACGGCTGTAGCTACCTCTGTGTCGGCACTCGGCAGTCCGTCCATAATTGTATACCACCTACCCGTGGGTTTTTTTTCTTTCTTCTTTATACATACATACTACATCTCTTTATCAACCAGTCTATATTAGCAGCAGACACAGTACAGTAGTCCACGGCTGTAGCTACCTCTGTGTCGGCACTCGGCAGTCCATCCATAATTGTATACCACCTACCCGTGGTTTTTTTTTTCTTTCTTCTTTATACATACTACATCTCATTATCAACCAGTCTATATTAGCAGCAGACACAGTACGGTAGTCCACGGCTGTAGCTACCTCTGTGTTGGCACTCGGCAGTCCGTCCATAATTGTATACCACCTACCCGTGGTTTTTTTTTTCTTTCTTCTTTATACATACTACATCTCATTATCAACCAGTCTATATTAGCAGCAGACACAGTACGGTAGTCCACGGCTGTAGCAACCTCTGTGTCGGCACTCGGCAGTCCATCCATAATTGTATACCACCTACCCGTGGTTTTTTTTTCTTTCTTCTTTATACATACTACATCTCATTATCATCCAGTCTATATTAGCAGCAGACACAGTACAGTACGGTAGTCCACGGCTGTAGCTACCTCTGTGTCGGCACTCGGCAGTCCGTCCATAATTGTATACCACCTACCCGTGGTTTTTTTTTTCTTTCTTCTTTATACATACTACATCTCATTATCAACCAGTCTATATTAGCAGCAGACACAGTACGGTAGTCCACGGCTGTAGCTACCTCTGTGTCGGCACTCGGCAGTCCATCCATAATTGTATACCACCTACCCGTGGGTTTTTTTTCTTTCTTCTTTATACATACATACTACATCTCTTTATCAACCAGTCTATATTAGCAGCAGACACAGTACAGTAGTCCACGGCTGTAGCTACCTCTGTGTCGGCACTCGGCAGTCCATCCATAATTGTATACCACCTACCCGTGGTTTTTTTTTTCTTTCTTCTTTATACATACATACTACATCTCATTATCATACAGTCTATATTAGCAGCAGACACAGTACAGTACAATAGTCCACGGCTGTAGCTACCTCTGTGTCGGCACTCGGCAGTCCATCCATAATTGTATACTAGTATCCATCCATCTCCATTGTTTACCTGAGGTGCCTTTTAGTTGTGCCTATTAAAATATGGAGAACAAAAATGTTGAGGTTCCAAAATTAGGGAAAGATCAAGATCCACTTCCACCTCGTGCTGAAGCTGCTGCCACTAGTCATGGCCGAGACGATGAAATGCCAGCAACGTCGTCTGCCAAGGCCGATGCCCAATGTCATAGTACAGAGCATGTCAAATCCAAAACACCAAATATCAGTAAAAAAAGGACTCCAAAACCTAAAATAAAATTGTCGGAGGAGAAGCGTAAACTTGCCAATATGCCATTTACCACACGGAGTGGCAAGGAACGGCTGAGGCCCTGGCCTATGTTCATGGCTAGTGGTTCAGCTTCACATGAGGATGGAAGCACTCAGCCTCTCGCTAGAAAACTGAAAAGACTCAAGCTGGCAAAAGCACCGCAAAGAACTGTGCGTTCTTCGAAATCCCAAATCCACAAGGAGAGTCCAATTGTGTCGGTTGCGATGCCTGACCTTCCCAACACTGGACGTGAAGAGCATGCGCCTTCCACCATTTGCACGCCCCCTGCAAGTGCTGAAAGGAGCACCCGCAGTCCAGTTCCTGATAGTCAGATTGAAGATGTCAGTGTTGAAGTACACCAGGATGAGGAGGATATGGGTGTTGCTGGCGCTGGGGAGGAAATTGACCAGGAGGATTCTGATGGTGAGGTGGTTTGTTTAAGTCAGGCACCCGGGGAGACACCTGTTGTCCGTGGGAGGAATATGGCCGTTGACATGCCTGGTGAAAATACCAAAAAAATCAGCTCTTCGGTGTGGAACTATTTCAACAGAAATGCGGACAACATTTGTCAAGCCGTGTGTTCCCTTTGTCAAGCTGTAATAAGTAGGGGTAAGGACGTTAACCACCTCGGAACATCCTCCCTTATACGTCACCTGCAGCGCATTCATAATAAGTCAGTGACAAGTTCAAAAACTTTGGGCGACAGCGGAAGCAGTCCACTGACCAGTAAATCCCTTCCTCTTGTAACCAAGCTCACGCAAACCACCCCACCAACTCCCTCAGTGTCAATTTCCTCCTTCCCCAGGAATGCCAATAGTCCTGCAGGCCATGTCACTGGCAATTCTGACGAGTCCTCTCCTGCCTGGGATTCCTCCGATGCATCCTTGCGTGTAATGCCTACTGCTGCTGGCGCTGCTGTTGTTGCTGCTGGGAGTCGATGGTCATCCCAGAGGGGAAGTCGTAAGCCCACTTGTACTACTTCCAGTAAGCAATTGACTGTCCAACAGTCCTTTGCGAGGAAGATGAAATATCACAGCAGTCATCCTGCTGCAAAGCGGATAACTGAGGCCTTGACAACTATGTTGGTGTTAGACGTGCGTCCGGTATCCGCCGTTAGTTCACAGGGAACTAGACAATTTATTGAGGCAGTGTGCCCCCATTACCAAATACCATCTAGGTTCCACTTCTGTAGGCAGGCGATACCGAGAATGTACACGGACGTCAGAAAAAGACTCACCAGTGTCCTAAAAAATGCAGTTGTACCCAATGTCCACTTAACCACGGACATGTGGACAAGTGGAGCAGGGCAGGGTCAGGACTATATGACTGTGACAGACCACTGGGTAGATGTATGGACTCCCGCCGCAAGAACAGCAGCGGCGGCACCAGTAGCAGCATCTCGCAAACGCCAACTCTTTCCTAGGCAGGCTACGCTTTGTATCACCGCTTTCCAGAATACGCACACAGCTAAAAACCTCTTACGGCAACTGAGGAAGATCATCGCAGAATGGCTTACCCCAATTGGACTCTCCTGTGGATTTGTGGCATCGGACAACGCCAGCAATATTGTGTGTGCATTAAATATGGGCAAATTCCAGCACGTCCCATGTTTTGCACATACCTTGAATTTGGTGGTGCAGAATTTTTTAAAAAACGACAGGGGCGTGCAAGAGATGCTGTCGGTGGCCAGAAGAATTGCGGGACACTTTCGGCGTACAGGCACCATGTACAGAAGACTGGAGCACCACCAAAAACTACTGAACCTGCCCTGCCATCATCTGAAGCAAGAAGTGGTAACGAGGTGGAATTCAACCCTCTATATGCTTCAGAGGTTGGAGGAGCAGCAAAAGGCCATTCAAGCCTATACAATTGAGCACGATATAGGAGGTGGAATGCACCTGTCTCAAGTGCAGTGGAGAATGATTTCAACGTTGTGCAAGGTTCTGATGCCCTTTGAACTTGCCACACGTGAAGTCTGTTCAGACACTGCCAGCCTGAGTCAGGTCATTCCCCTCATCAGGCTTTTGCAGAAGAAGCTGGAGACATTGAAGGAGGAGCTAACACGGAGCGATTCCGCTAGGCATGTGGGACTTGTGGATGGAGCCCTTAATTCGCTTAACAAGGATTCACGGGTGGTCAATCTGTTGAAATCAGAGCACTACATTTTGGCCACCGTGCTCGATCCTAGATTTAAAACCTACCTTGGATCTCTCTTTCCGGCAGACACAAGTCTGCTGGTGTTGAAAGACCTGCTGGTGAGAAAATTGTCAAGTCAAGCGGAACGCGACCTGTCAACATCTCCTCCTTCACATTCTCCCGCAACTGGGGGTGCGAGGAAAAGGCTCAGAATTCCGAGCCCACCCGCTGGCGGTGATGCAGGGCAGTCTGGAGCGACTGCTGATGCTGACATCTGGTCCGGACTGAAGGACCTGACAACGATTACGGACATGTCGTCTACTGTCACTGCATATGATTCTCTCAACATTGAAAGAATGGTGGAGGATTATATGAGTGACCGCATCCAAGTAGGCACGTCACACAGTCCGTACTTATACTGGCAGGAAAAAGAGGCAATTTGGAGGCCCTTGCACAAACTGGCTTTATTCTACCTAAGTTGCCCTCCCACAAGTGTGTACTCCGAAAGAGTGTTTAGTGCCGCCGCTCACCTTGTCAGCAATCGGCGTACGAGGTTACATCCAGAAAATGTGGAGAAGATGATGTTCATTAAAATGAATTATAATCAATTCCTCCGCGGAGACATTGACCAGCAGCAATTGCCTCCACAAAGTACACAGGGAGCTGAGATGGTGGATTCCAGTGGGGACGAATTGATAATCTGTGAGGAGGGGGATGTACACGGTGATATATCGGAGGATGATGATGAGGTGGACATCTTGCCTCTGTAGAGCCAGTTTGTGCAAGGAGAGATTAATTGCTTCTTTTTTGGGAGGGGTCCAAACCAACCCGTCATATCAGTCACAGTCGTGTGGCAGACCCTGTCACTGAAATGATGGGTTGGTTAAAGTGTGCATGTCCTGTTTATACAACATAAGGGTGGGTGGGAGGGCCCAAGGACAATTCCATCTTGCACCTCTTTTTTCTTTTATTTTTCTTTGCGTCATGTGCTGTTTGGGGAGGGTTTTTTGGAAGGGCCATCCTGCGTGACACTGCAGTGCCACTCCTAGATGGGCCCGGTGTTTGTGTCGGCCACTAGGGTCGCTTATCTTACTCACACAGTCAGCTACCTCATTGCGCCTCTTTTTTTCTTTGCGTCATGTGCTGTTTGGGGAGGGTTTTTTGGAAGGGCCATCCTGCGTGACACTGCAGTGCCACTCCTAGATGGGCCCGGTGTTTGTGTCGGCCACTAGGGTCGCTTATCTTACTCACACAGTCAGCTACCTCATTGCGCCTCTTTTTTTCTTTGCGTCATGTGCTGTTTGGGGAGGGTTTTTTGGAAGGGCCATCCTGCGTGACACTGCAGTGCCAATCCTAGATGGGCCCGGTGTTTGTGTCGGCCACTAGGGTCGCTTATCTTACTCACACAGTCAGCTACCTCATTGCGCCTCTTTTTTTCTTTGCGTCATGTGCTGTTTGGGGAGGGTTTTTTGGAAGGGCCATCCTGCGTGACACTGCAGTGCCACTCCTAGATGGGCCCGGTGTTTGTGTCGGCCACTAGGGTCGCTTATCTTACTCACACAGTCAGCTACCTCATTGCGCCTCTTTTTTTCTTTGCGTCATGTGCTGTTTGGGGAGGGTTTTTTGGAAGGGCCATCCTGCGTGACACTGCAGTGCCACTCCTAGATGGGCCCGGTGTTTGTGTCGGCCACTAGGGTCGCTTATCTTACTCACACAGTCAGCTACCTCATTGCGCCTCTTTTTTTCTTTGCGTCATGTGCTGTTTGGGGAGGGTTTTTTGGAAGGGACATCCTGTGTGACACTGCAGTGCCACTCCTAGATGGGCCCGGTGTTTGTGTCGGCCACTAGGGTCGCTTATCTTACTCACACACCTACCTCATTGCGCCTCTTTTTTTCTTTGCGTCATGTGCTGTTTGGGGAGGGTTTTTTGGAAGGGACATCCTGCGTGACACTGCAGTGCCACTCCTAGATGGGCCCGGTGTTTGTGTCGGCCACTAGGGTCGCTTATCTTACTCACACAGCGACCTCGGTGCAAATTTTAGGACTAAAAATAATATTGTGAGGTGTGAGGTATTCAGAATAGACTGAAAATGAGTGTAAATTATGGTTTTTGAGGTTAATAATACTTTGGGATCAAAATGACCCCCAAATTCTATGATTTAAGCTGTTTTTTAGGGTTTTTTGAAAAAAACACCCGAATCCAAAACACACCCGAATCTGACAAAAAAAATTTGGTGAGGTTTTGCCAAAACGCGGTCGAACCCAAAACACGGCCGCGGAACCGAACCCAAAACCAAAACACAAAACCCGAAAAATTTTCGGCGCTCATCTCTACTAAGTACTGTACAGTTCTTACACATTTCTGGGACTGTCCTAAAGCGGGTCGCAGTGTACACTCAGGAAGGGGGAAGGAAATTAGGGGGGGGAGCACTGTCACCGCTTCTCTGCTTAGCACGGCATCTACACAAAGTGCAGGGAGAGCTAGGGGAGCAGGGTCACGCCCCCACAGTGATGTAAACAAGGGTGCTGTGAGGGTCTGCCACCTTTCGAGGTTGCATTGAAAAAATGTTGGGAAGTATGCGTGCTACGTAAAATGACAACATAATTGTTTTTAAACATTTTATTTACATTACGACTTATCTACAATAAGTGTTGTCCCACTGTGGTTACCCATGTGGGCAGAGACAGCACTCACTGCGGAGGTACTTTCCAAAGTGTGTGTGTGTGTGTGTGTGTGTGTGTGTGTATGTATATATATATATATATATATATATATACATACACACGGGATCCAGTCTCTAAGTCGACAGTAACTAGGTCGACAATGTCTAGGTCGACCACTATTGGTCGACAGTAACTATGTCGACAGGGTGTCCAGGTCGACAGGGTCTTTAGGTCGACATGTTCTAGGTCGACAGGTCAAAAGGTCGACATGAGTTTTTCACAATTTTTTTCTTTTTTTGAACCTTTTCATACTTAACGATCCACGTGGACTACGATTAGAACGGTAATCTGTGCCGAGCGAAGCGGTAGCAGAGCGAAGGCACCATTCGCGCGAGCCATGCAAGGGGACGCGGTGCACTAATTGGGGTTCCCGGTCACTCTACAAAGAAAACGACACCAAAATAACATCAAAAACTCATGTCGACCTTTTGACCTGTCGACCTAGACTGTGTCGACCTAAAGACCCTGTCGACCTAGTTACTGTCGACCAATAGTGGTCGACCTAGACATTATCGACCTAGTTACTGTCGACCTTCAATACCACACCCATATACACAAACAAATATAAAACCACAGCACTCGCTACCCCAGAAGCGGGGTGCAATGTCTGCACTCACCACTCATAGGGTGGGGTGCATGTAGACCATGGCCACCTACTTAAATATATACAAACAGAAAACTTAGCACTCACCATAGCAAACTCACTTATCCTCACAACATCAATAAATAAATAGTGGGGGTTTAGTTAGTGAATTGGCCAATGCACGGAAGCCTGCAAACCGATCGCCAAGGTACTCCACCTTCATGCAGGTCCTACACTATCACAAAGTCTTAAATTAAAACCTGGCAACTGTATCACACATAATATAACTGCAAATATGCCTACTTGGTTTAACGTGCACCTGCCACATACCTTATGGCTTTTAAAGGTACACTAGTCACCTGACACTGGCTGATAAATTACTAAGTTAGAGCTGACACAGTTTTAGGACAATTGAGTTTACACAGGGGTGCATGAAAAAGCTTGTGGCCACAGTTAATAAGAGTTAACCAAAGATTAACCCTGCAATATACAAACAAATATAAAACCACAGCACTCGCCAGTCGCCACCCCAGAAGCGGGGTGTAATGTCTGCACTCACCACTCATGGGGTGGGTGCATGTAGCCCATGGCCACCTACTTAAATATATACAAACAGAAAACTCAGCACTCACCATGGCAAGCTCACTTATCCTCACAACATCAATAAATAAATGATGGGGGTTTAATTAGTGAACTGCCCATGTTTGCAGTTATATTATGTGTGATACAGTTGTCAGGTTTTAATTTAAGACTTTGTGATAGTGTAGGACCTGCATGAAGGTGGGGTACCTTGGTGATCGGTTTGCAGGCTTCCGTGCATTGGCCAATTTACTAACTAAACCCCCATCATTTATTTATTGATGTTGTGAGGATAAGTGAGCTTGCTATGGTGAGTGCTGAATTTTCTGTTTGTAGATAGATAGATAGATAGATAGATAGATAGATAGATAGATAGATAGATAGATAGATAGATAGGTCGATCGATCTATCTAGATATCTAGATATATATAGTGCCACTTATGGGGGTTGGGAATCAGCTATTTATGTGTTAATATAGTTTAACAAAAAACACAAAATTTATCTAAAAACACTCCCTATTAAATAATTAGGGTGTCAGCCAGCCCCTAAGTAATGAGTATCGGTAAAAATACTGTGCAACTGATATAACAAGGGTGTGATAGGGGTATCGGCGACCACTGGTTTTTATGAATCGTAAATACTACTGTGTATAAGGTACATATAAAAATGATCAGGCTGCCAAAATATAATTTAAATATATATATGAAGTTTATTTAATGCTAATAATATATAAGATTTAAAATTGTAGCAGTGAAATTTATATATATAAAACTTATATATATTAGTGATGAGCGGGTTCGGATCCTCGGAATCCGACCCGCCCGAACTTCACCTTTTTTTTACACGGGTCCGAGCGACTCGGATCCTCCCGCCTTGCTCGGTTAACCCGAGCGCGCCCGAACGTCATCATCCCGCTGTCGGATTCTCGCGAGACTCGGATTCTATATAAGGAGCCGCGCGTCGCCGCCATTTTCACACGTGCATTGAGATTGATAGGGAGAGGACGTGGCTGGCGTCCTCTCCGTAATAGAAAAGACTAAGTCTAAGAGTGACATTGTTATAATTGTGGGGAGGATTGGGGACGGGGAGCAGCTGTTAGGGAGTACAGTGCAGGGTTTTGATTATACCACCAGTGATTTTAATCCTTTGTTTCTCTGCCTGAAAAAAACGATCCACCATATCTGTGGCTGTGCTCACTCAGTGTGCTGCACTGCTGCATGATATATCTGTGCTGAGTGCACTGCTCTGCTCACACTGCCTAATTGTGGGGACTTGGGAGCAGTTATAGCAGGAGTACAGTGCACAGTTTTGCTGACAGTGACCACCAGTCCAGTATACGTTTGTCTGCCTGAAAAACACTGTGGTGTTTTTTTTTTCTTTCTTCATGCTAGTTTGTTTAGCAGTCTGCTGACAGTGTCCACCAGGTCCGTTATACAGTATATTATATATATATAAGCAGCAGTACGGTAGGCCACGGCTGTACCTACCTCTGTGTCGTCAGTGCACTCGTCGTCCATAAGTATAAGTAATACTATACTATCCATCCATCTACATTGTATACCTGTGGTGTTTTTTTTTTCTTTCTTCATACTAGTTTGTAAGGCAGCAAAGTTTGGATGGTGGCAAGCTGCGCTCAACTCTTCCTAGATGTTTAATACAAAGTAGCTGCTATTGGAAATGTAGGGTTGTTAGGGGTACTCCTTCCCCTAAGCAGTTTGTGCACTATAAAAAGAAGAGAATTTCCAGCGCTTTTCTTTGTATGAGCCCAATAAACAATTTTGTTATAACCAGATTTGTAAATATATTTCTTTTATTATCATAATTATAAACACTTTATCAGATAAAATAATTTAACTTTATGCTTGTGATCACAAGAAAGTATTAATTTGTAAAAATACCGGTACATCTATTTAATTCACACAGACAATACATATACACACACAAACATTTAGACACATGTATCTATTCTTGGTAATTGTTTCTGATTCTGAGGGAGTTGACACGCTTTGTAGCGATTTACTCTTCTCCTCTATCTTATTAAGGGTGTTTCCAGTTTCCAGTTGTCAATTAGCTAGGACTATTATTGCTGGTTTCTTTGATTTGATGTTAATATATTTTATTTGTAGTCTATTTAAAGACCAAGTTCGGGAAGATGTCCCGTGATGATATTAGTGTCAGTTTAAAGTCTCAAATGTCATTCCGCAATGCAAATTATCTTAGTCTGCCGGCAGACTTTTCTTCCGCTTACCGCGTCCTCCTCCTTGGTCCTGGGCTCCCTGTTTTCGGTGTCCGGCGTCAGGCGGGGATCTGCGGGCTCGGCGGCGATCAGTGTTCTCTACAATCTACGCGTTTCGCCTTACGGCTTCGTCGAGATGGTCGATTGCATTACGGGGCTGCTTTTTATCTCTGATGTGGTCCGTCTTTAATTGACACAGTTGTCCGTCTCTTGTGACATGTTTGATCCAATGAACTCTCCCTTTATCTTCTCCCTAGCTCCCTGGCGGAACTGGACTTTCAGGTCTGTGCAGGTAAAGGTGTGTGGAAGAGAAAGAGATGGCAGAACTCTGCCATCTCTTTCTCTTCCACACACCTTTACCTGCACAGACCTGAAAGTCCAGTTCCGCCAGGGAGCTAGGGAGAAGATAAAGGGAGAGTTCATTGGATCAAACATGTCACAAGAGACGGACAACTGTGTCAATTAAAGACGGACCACATCAGAGATAAAAAGCAGCCCCGTAATGCAATCGACCATCTCGACCATCCTGACGAAGCCGTAAGGCGAAACGCGCAGATTGTAGAGAACACTGATCGCCGCCGAGCCCGCAGATCCCCGCCTGACGCCGGACACCGAAAACAGGGAGCCCAGGACCAAGGAGGAGGACGCGGTAAGCGGAAGAAAAGTCTGCCGGCAGACTAAGATAATTTGCATTGCGGAATGACATTTGAGACTTTAAACTGACACTAATATCATCACGGGACATCTTCCCGAACTTGGTCTTTAAATAGACTACAAATAAAATATATTAACATCAAATCAAAGAAACCAGCAATAATAGTCCTAGCTAATTGACAACTGGAAACTGGAAACACCCTTAATAAGATAGAGGAGAAGAGTAAATCGCTACAAAGCGTGTCAACTCCCTCAGAATCAGAAACAATTACCAAGAATAGATACATGTGTCTAAATGTTTGTGTGTGTGTATATGTATTGTCTATGTGAATTAAATAGATGTACCGGTATTTTTACAAATTAATACTTTCTTGTGATCACAAGCATAAAGTTAAATTATTTTATCTGATAAAGTGTTTATAATTATGATAATAAAAGAAATATATTTACAAATCTGGTTATAACAAAATTGTTTATTGGGCTCATACAAAGAAAAGCGCTGGAAATTCTCTTCTTTTTATAGTTTGTAAGGCAGTCTGCTGACAGTGTCCACCAGGTCCGTTATACAGTATATTATATATATATAAGCAGCAGTACAGTAGGCCACGGCTGTACCTACCTCTGTGTCGTCAGTGCACTCGTCGTCCATAAGTAATATAATACTATACTATCCATCCATCTACATTGTATACCTGTGGTGTTTTTTTTTTCTTTCTTCATACTAGTTTAGCAGTCTGCTGACAGTGTCCACCAGGTCCGTTATACAGTATATTATATATATATATATATAAGCAGCAGTACAGTAGGCCACGGCTGTACCTACCTCTGTGTCGTCAGTGCACTCGTCGTCCATAAGTATAAGTAATACTATACTATCCATCCATCTACATTGTATACCTGTGGTGTTTTTTTTTTCTTTCTTCATACTAGTTTGTTTAGCAGTCTGCTGACAGTGTCCACCAGGTCCGTTATACAGTATATTATATATATATAAGCAGCAGTACGGTAGGCCACGGCTGTACCTACCTCTGTGTCGTCAGTGCACTCGTCGTCCATAAGTATAAGTAATACTATACTATCCATCCATCTACATTGTATACCTGTGGTGTTTTTTTTTCTTTCTTCATACTAGTTTGTAAGGCAGTCTGCTGACAGTGTCCACCAGGTCCGTTATACAGTATATTATATATATATATATATATATATATATATAAGCAGCAGTACAGTAGGCCACGGCTGTACCTACCTCTGTGTCGTCAGTGCACTCGTCGTCCATAAGTAATATAATACTATACTATCCATCCATCTACATTGTATACCTGTGGTGTTTTTTTTTTCTTTCTTCATACTAGTTTAGCAGTCTGCTGACAGTGTCCACCAGGTCCGTTATACAGTATATTATATATATATATATATAAGCAGCAGTACGGTAGGCCACGGCTGTACCTACCTCTGTGTTATGATTCCAGCACTCTGGTCTGAGGAGGTCCTATTGCAAGGACCGGAGCACTGGAACGTAATGCGGGGGAAGGAAGCGGGAATAGAAAGTAGCCCCTAACGCCCTAACTCCGTTGTCTCGCCCGTGCTGTCAGAAATCCCCTGCGAGACTATGGTTGCTTGAGCCCATGGCAGCCGCGTTTGAAGGGCGGATTATGTCTGCCCAACTCCGATGCCCCCTCAGGTCTTAATGGGAGACAAAGGGAAATCCGAGACAGGGTGATAACAAGGGGCCCTCTGACTAAACAACCAGGCCAGGGGCTACCAGCTAACTGACAAAAGCTGAGGTATGTGCGGAAACCCGCCAGGGAAAAGGACAACCAAAATCCACTAGTCCGTTACTCCTACCCAGCACCGCTGGATACCAGAGTGGATCTGTGGGAGCGGAATCCTCCGCAAAAGCTCCGAAAC
Source organism: Pseudophryne corroboree (assembly GCF_028390025.1). Lineage (NCBI taxonomy): Eukaryota > Metazoa > Chordata > Amphibia > Anura > Myobatrachidae > Pseudophryne > Pseudophryne corroboree. The sequence goes on along the minus strand of NC_086451.1, from coordinate 93,277,322 downwards.
ACAATTAATAAATAATAAATGATAAAGCGGCCAAGCCGCAACACACGGCTATGCCGTGACTCACGAACACCACTGGATGTTCAAAGGTGCTCAGTCAGGACTCCAGGAATAGATGACGACTTCCGAGTACAGGACAACTGAGAACAGGAACGACCGGATACAGCAGGACTGGAAACACTCTCAGCAAACAGATACAGCATGCAAGAAGCTATTACCGGCGTTTGTGAGAAGCCCAGGAAGTGAATTTAACAGGGAGTCCTCCAATCAGCTGTTTAGAGGCTGATTGGATTAGATGCCATACAGCTGCCTAGCTGCATGGCCAGGAAACAGGTGTCCTATTAATTAAAATGGACCCAGCAACGGGGAACGCGGTCCGTCAGTGGCGTCCCCGTTGCTAGGGTCCGTGCGGCTCCGTGCGCCCGGCGTCTAGCGTTGCCAGGGAGCCGGCGGCTGTACGCGCACGGCGTCCCTGGTTGCTAGGCGCCGGGCCGCACCGACGAGCGGACCCCGGCGCCTAACAGTACCCCCCCCTTGAGGAGGGGTCAAGGAACCCCTAAAGCCAGGTTTCCGAGGAAATTCCCGAAAAAATGCCCTCTTGAGCCTCGGGGCATGGAGATCCTTATCCAGGACCCAAGACCTTTCCTCTGGACCATAGCCTCTCCAGTGCACCAGAAAATAAAGCCGACCCCGGGACAATTTGGAATCGAGAACCTTCTCCACCAAGAACTCCTGATGACCCTGTACATCTACTGGTGATTTCCCCTGAGAGATCTTCCGAGGAAATCTACTGGAAGAAACGTATGGTTTCAACAGGGAGCAATGGAACGTATTTCCGATCCGGAGAGCTCTTGGTAAACGTAACCGGAAAGCAACTGGATTGATTTTTTTAATAATATGAAATGGTCCAATAAATTTGGGGCCCAATCTAGCTGAGGTTTGTCGAAGTTTAATGTTACGAGTCGACAACCATACCCTATTTCCCACCTTAAAAGTGCAAGGACGCCGGAGCCTGTCAGAAATTTTTTTCTCTCGAAATGCCGCTTTTCTGAGAGCAAGGTGCACTTTTTTCCAAATGACTCTGAGATGAGAGGTTAAGGTTAGCGAGGAAACAGAGGAATGTTGAAAAAAAGAATTAGCTCTGGGGTGAAAACCAAAAACTGAAAAGAATGGAGACACATTAGTGGAGGAATGACAAGAATTGTTGTAAGCAAACTCCGCCAAAGGAAGAAACTCGGACCAATCATTCTGGAGTTTGGCTGAGTACAAACGCAAATACTGTTTTAATGATTGATTAACTCGCTCGGTCTGCCCGTTGGATTGGGGATGGTAGCCGGATGTTAAAGACAATTTCATCTTTAATGAGGCACAAAAAGACTTACAGAATTGTGCAATGAATTGTGGACCCCGATCAGAAACAATATCAGTGGGCAACCCATGAAGTCTGAAAACATGGCGGAGAAACAAAACTGCCAATCCCTGGGCAGATGGCAGTCGGGGAAGAGCAATGAAATGGGCCATCTTGCTAAAAACGGTCCACTACCACCCATATGACTCGGAATCCGGCTGACAGAGGGAGGTCTACCACAAAATCCATGGAAATATGAGACCATGGCCTGAGAGGAACATTTAAGGGCATAAGTTGCCCGATAGGCAAGGAACGGGGAACCTTATGCTGTGCACAGACCTGACAAGAAAAAACAAACTCCTTAATGTCTTTAGAAAGACCAGGCCACCATACTGAGCGGGAGACTAATTCCAAAGTCTTAGAGATCCCCGGATGCCCGGCAACTTTGCTATCATGAAACTCGGTCAAAACAGTAGCTCTCAAAAACTCAGGGACGTAAAGACGACCAGCAGGAGTATTTCCAGGAGCTTGATGTTGAAGCTGCTTTAACTGGGTAAATAAATCTTGTGTGAGGCCTGCCCAAATGACTGAAGACGGAAGTATGGAAGTAACAGGACTGTTATTATGAACTGGAAGAAAACTGCGTGACAGGGCATCTGCCTTGGTATTCTTGGAACCTGGCCTAAAGGTGATAATAAACTTGAAACGAGTAAAAAATAATGCCCAACGAGCCTGCCGGGCATTCAGCCGCTTAGCTGATTCGATGTACTGAAGATTTTTGTGGTCAGTCAATACTGAAATGGTATGTGTTGCTCCCTCAAGCCAATGCCTCCACTCCTCGAAAGCCCATTTAATAGCCAGTAACTCCCGGTTACCAACATCGTAGTTGGATTCAGCGGATGAGAATTTCCTGGACATAAAGGCACAAGGATGTAGTTCTAGAGAGTCAGGATCCTTCTGAGATAGGATAGCCCCCACTCCAACCTCCGAGGCATCAACCTCAACAATGAAGGGCAATTCAGGGTTGGGATGTCTGAGGACTGGGGCTGAGACAAAAGCCTGTTTCAAGGCCTGAAAGGATAACTCAGCTTCACGTGACCAGTTGGTAGGATCCGCTCCCTTCTTAGTCAGTGCCACAATGGGAGCAACCAGGTCGGAAAAAGTATGAATAAATCTTCTATAATAATTCGCAAACCCTAAAAAGCGCTGAATTGCTTTTAAGTTGGTGGGTTGCGCCCAACTAAGGATGGCTTGGAGCTTCTTAGGTTCCATACAGAATCCCCGAGGGGAAATAATGTACCCTAAAAAGGATACCTCCGAGACATGAAACTCACACTTCTCCAGCTTGGCATATAGGTGATTTTCACGTAATTTTTGAAGAACCTGACGCACCTGGGTAACATGTTGTTCAATAGAGTCAGAATAGATCAGGATGTCGTCTAAGTAAACGACCACGAATCTTCCTAGAAAATCACGGAGCACATCGTTAATGAGATCCTGGAAAACTGCCGGAGCGTTAGACAAGCCGAACGGCATCACCAGATACTCGTAGTGACCCGACTGAGTACTGAACGCCGTCTTCCATTCATCTCCCGACTTGATTCGGATGAGGTTATACGCTCCCCTCAGGTCAATTTTAGAAAAAATCACAGCCGAACGCAGCTGATCAAAGAGGACAGAAATCAGCGGCAGAGGGTAAGTATTTTTAACTGAGATCTTATTCAGGGCTCTAAAGTCAATGCAAGGTCTGAGTGATCCATCTTTCTTCTCCACAAAGAAGAAGCCTGCACTTAAAGGGGATTTAGATGGCCTGATAAATCCTTTCCCTAGGCTCTCCTTAACATACTCATTCATGGCCGCAGTTTCTGGCCCAGACAATGCATATAACCTTCCCTTTGGCAATGTGGCACCAGGAATTAGCTCAATAGCACAATCATAAGGCCGATGGGGAGGCAGAATGTCCGCATTGCCCTTGGAAAATACATCAACAAAGTCCTGGTATTCCACGGGAATGGGTTCGGGAATGGCAGCAGCTATTCTGACGGGAAATGTAATACATTCCTTATCACAGATGGTACCCCATTGTGAGATCTCCCCCGACTGCCAATCAATGATGGGATTATGAAAGGCCAGCCAAGGGTGACCCAGAACCACTGGAACTGCTGGGCAATGGGTAAGGAAAAACTCAATCTTTTCGGAATGAAGAGCTCCTACCGTAAGTAGTACAGGGGGTGTACAGAGGGAAATAACCCCATTGGACAAGGGACTCCCATCTAAACCATGCATGGTGATACACCTACCCAAAGCTAACTGAGGAATACCCAAGGCCTTGGCCCACGTTAAGTCCATAAAGTTCCCTGCAGCTCCACTGTCAACAAAAGCCGACACCGAAGAACAGAGGCTGCCAAAGGAAACTTTAGCTGGGACTAAAAGGGAGTTATTCGAGGAGATAAGCTGCAGACCAAAGTGAACCCCCTCACAATTCACTTGGTCGAGGCGTTTCCCGACTTATTCGGACAATTACGGGCAAAATGACCCTTACCCCCACAGTACAAACAAAGACCAGAGTTTTGCCTTCTGGCTCTTTCTTCTGGAGACAGCCGGGAGAGACCCATCTGCATGGGCTCCTCTATGTCCTCAGGAATGGAAAATACACATGGAGTAGACCTGACAGGTGCTCCTTTTTCAGCCCTCCGCTCTCTGAGACGACGATCAATCTTAATAGAAAGTTCCATGAGTTTATCGAGAGTCTCAGGAGCGGGATACTGAAGGAGACTGTCTTTTATAGACTCAGATAAGCCGAGGCGAAACTGACTGCGCAGGGCTGGGTCATTCCAGCCACAGTCGTTCGACCAACGGCGAAACTCCGTAGAATAAACCTCTGCAGGATTTCTACCCTGTCTGAGAGCGCGTAACTGACTCTCAGCGGATGCCTCTCTATCAGGGTCATCATACAAAAGCCCTAAAGACCCCAGAAAGGCGTCTACTGACAACAATGCCGGATCCTCTGCTTTTAAACCAAAAGCCCAGGTCTGAGGATCCCCCTGGAGCAAAGAAATAATAATTCCGACCCGCTGAGATTCAGTACCTGAGGAGATTGGTCTTAAACGAAAATAAAGTTTACAGGACTCTTTAAAATTAAAAAACTCCTTCCTATCACCAGAAAAGCGGTCAGGCAAGTGCATTTTTGGTTCAGGGACTACCCTCGGGGAAGTTCGTAAAAGATCTTCCTGCGACTTCACCCGAAGGGAAAGATCCTGAACCATCTGAGTAAGTTCTTGAATCTGGCTAACTAGGAGCTGGCCAGGATTTGGCCCTAAACCAGTGGGATTCATGAGGCCGATAAATCTTACAAAACTGAATAAGGAAAAAATCAAACCCTGTTTAATTTTAAGTTTGGGTGTGGCCGGTAATAATGTTATGATTCCAGCACTCTGGTCTGAGGAGGTCCTATTGCAAGGACCGGAGCACTGGAACGTAATGCTGGGGAAGGAAGCGGGAATAGAAAGTAGCCCCTGGCGCCCTAACTCCGTTGTCTCGCCCGTGCTGTCAGAAATCCCCTGCGAGACTATGGTTGCTTGAGCCCATGGCAGCCGCGTTTGAAGGGCGGATTATGTCTGCCCAACTCCGATGCCCCCTCAGGTCTTAATGGGAGACAAAGGGAAATCCGAGACAGGGTGATAACAAGGGGCCCTCTGACTAAACAACCAGGCCAGGGGCTACCAGCTAACTGACAAAAGCTGAGGTATGTGCGGAAACCCGCCAGGGAAAAGGACAACCAAAATCCACTAGTCCGTTACTCCTACCCAGCACCGCTGGATACCAGAGTGGATCTGTGGGAGCGGAATCCTCTGCAAAAGCTCCGAAACACAATTAATAAATAATAAATGATAAAGCGGCCAAGCCGCAACACACGGCTATGCCGTGACTCACGAACACCACTGGATGTTCAAAGGTGCTCAGTCAGGACTCCAGGAACAGATGACGACTTCCGAGTACAGGACAACTGAGAACAGGAACGACCGGATACAGCAGGACTGGAAACACTCTCAGCAAACAGATACAGCATGCAAGAAGCTATTACCGGCGTTTGTGAGAAGCCCAGGAAGTGAATTTAACAGGGAGTCCTCCAATCAGCTGTTTAGAGGCTGATTGGATTAGATGCCATACAGCTGCCTAGCTGCATGGCCAGGAAACAGGTGTCCTATTAATTAAAATGGACCCAGCAACGGGGAACGCGGTCCGTCAGTGGCGTCCCCGTTGCTAGGGTCCGTGCGGCTCCGTCCGCCCGGCGTCTAGCGTTGCCAGGGAGCCGGCGGCTGTACGCGCACGGCGTCACTGGTTGCTAGGCGCCGGGCCACACCGACGAGCGGACCCCGGCGCCTAACACTCTGTGTCGTCAGTGCACTCGTCGTCCATAAGTATAAGTAATACTATACTATCCATCCATCTACATTGTATACCTGTGGTGTTTTTTCTTTCTTCATACTAGTTTAGCAGTCTGCTGACAGTGTCCACCAGGTCCGTTATACAGTATATTATATATATATATATAAGCAGCAGTACGGTAGGCCACGGCTGTACCTACCTCTGTGTCATCAGTGCACTCGTCGTCCATAAGTAATACTATACTATCCATCCATCTACATTGTATACCTGTGGTGTTTTTTTTTCTTTCTTCATACTAGTTTGTTTAGCAGTCTGCTGACAGTGTCCACCAGGTCCGTTATACAGTATATTATATATATATAAGCAGCAGTACGGTAGGCCACGGCTGTACCTACCTCTGTGTCTCGCCCGTGCTGTCAGAAATCCCCTGCGAGACTATGGTTGCTTGAGCCCATGGCAGCCGCGTTTGAAGGGCGGATTATGTCTGCCCAACTCCGATGCCCCCTCAGGTCTTAATGGGAGACAAAGGGAAATCCGAGACAGGGTGATAACAAGGGGCCCTCTGACTAAACAACCAGGCCAGGGGCTACCAGCTAACTGACAAAAGCTGAGGTATGTGCGGAAACCCGCCAGGGAAAAGGACAACCAAAATCCACTAGTCCGTTACTCCTACCCAGCACCGCTGGATACCAGAGTGGATCTGTGGGAGCGGAATCCTCTGCAAAAGCTCCGAAACACAATTAATAAATAATAAATGATAAAGCGGCCAAGCCGCAACACACGGCTATGCCGTGACTCACGAACACCACTGGATGTTCAAAGGTGCTCAGTCAGGACTCCAGGAACAGATGACGACTTCCGAGTACAGGACAACTGAGAACAGGAACGACCGGATACAGCAGGACTGGAAACACTCTCAGCAAACAGATACAGCATGCAAGAAGCTATTACCGGCGTTTGTGAGAAGCCCAGGAAGTGAATTTAACAGGGAGTCCTCCAATCAGCTGTTTAGAGGCTGATTGGATTAGATGCCATACAGCTGCCTAGCTGCATGGCCAGGAAACAGGTGTCCTATTAATTAAAATGGACCCAGCAACGGGGAACGCGGTCCGTCAGTGGCGTCCCCGTTGCTAGGGTCCGTGCGGCTCCGTGCGCCCGGCATCTAGCGTTGCCAGGGAGCCGGCGGCTGTACGCGCACGGCGTCCCTGGTTGCTAGGCGCCGGGCCGCACCGACGAGCGGACCCCGGCGCCTAACACTCTGTGTCATCAGTGCACTCGTCGTCCATAAGTAATACTATACTATCCATCCATCTACATTGTATACCTGTGGTGTTTTTTCTTTCTTTCTTCATACTAGTTTGTTTAGCAGTCTGCTGACAGTGTCCACCAGGTCCGTTATACAGTATATTATATATATATAAGCAGCAGTACGGTAGGCCACGGCTGTACCTACCTCTGTGTCGTCAGTGCACTCGTCGTCCATAAGTATAAGTAATACTATACTATCCATCCATCTACATTGTATACCTGTGGTGTTTTTTCTTTCTTCATACTAGTTTAGCAGTCTGCTGACAGTGTCCACCAGGTCCATTATACAGTATATTATATATATATAAGCAGCAGTATGGTAGGCCACGGCTGTACCTACCTCTGTGTCGTCACTCGTCGTCCATAAGTATAAGTAATAATAGTATACTATCCACCCATCTACATTGTATACCTGTGGTGTTTTTTTTTTCTTTCTTCATACTAGTTTAGCAGTCTGCTGACAGTTGTCCACCAGGTCCGTTATACAGTATATTATATATATATATATATAAGCAGCAGTACGGTAGGCCACGGCTGTACCTACCTCTGTGTCATCAGTGCACTCGTCGTCCATAAGTAATACTATACTATCCATCCATCTACATTGTATACCTGTGGTGGCTTTTAGTTGTGCGCAAAATATGGAGAACAAAAATGTGGAGGTTAAAAAAATAGGGAAAGATCAAGATCCACTTCCACCTCGTGCTGAAGCTGCTGCCACTAGTCATGGCCGAGACGATGAAATGCCATCAACGTCGTCTGCCAAGGCCGATGCCCAATGTCATAGTACAGAGCATGTAAAATCCAAAACACAAAAGATCAGTAAAAAAATTACCCAAAAATCAAAATTAAAAGCGTCTGAGGAGAAGCGTAAACTTGCCAATATGCCATTTACGACATGGAGTGGCAAGGAACGGCTGAGGCCCTGGCCTATGTTCATGGCTAGTGGTTCAGCTTCACATGAGGATGGAAGCACTCATCCTCTCGCTAGAAAAAAGAAAAGACTTGCGGCAAAAGCACAGCAAAGAACTGTGCGTTCTTCGAAATCACAAATCCCAAAGGAGAGTCCAATTGTGTCGGTTGCGATGCCTGACCTTCCCAACACTGGACGGGAAGAGCTTGCGCCTTCCACCATTTGCACGCCCCCTGCAAGTGTTGAAAGGAGCACCCGCAGTCCAGTTCCTGATAGTGAAATTGAAGATGTCAGTGTTGAAGTACACCAGGATGAGGATATGGGTGTTGCTGGCGCTGGGGAGGAAATTGACAAGGAGGATTCTGATGGTGAGGTGGTTTGTTTAAGTCAGGCACCCGGGGAGACACCTGTTGTCCGTGGGAGGAATATGGCCATTGACATGCCTGGTGAAAATACCAAAAAAATCAGCTCTTCAGTGTGGAAGTATTTCAACAGAAATGCGGACAACAGGTGTCAAGCCGTGTGTTGCCTTTGTCAAGCTGTAATAAGTAGGGGTAAGGACGTTAACCACCTCGGAACATCCTCCCTTATACGTCACCTGCAGCGCATTCATAATAAGTCAGTGACAAGTTCAAAAACTTTGGGCGACAGCGGAAGCAGTCCACTGACCAGTAAATCCCTTCCTCTTGTAACCAAGCTCGCGCAAACCACACCACCAACTCCCTCAGTGTCAATTTCCTCCTTACCCAGGAAAGCCAATAGTCCTGCAGGCCATGTCACTGGCAAGTCTGATGAGTCCTCTCCTGCCTGGGATTCCTCCGATGCATCCTTGAGTGTAATGCCTACTGCTGCTGGCGCTGCTGTTGTTGCTGCTGGGAGTCGATCGTCATCCCAGAGGGGAAGTCGGAAGACCACTTGTACTACTTCCAGTAAGCAATTGACTGTCCAACAGTCCTTTGCGAGGAAGATGAAATATCACAGCAGTCATCCTGTTGCAAAGCGGATAACTGAGGCCTTGACAACTATGTTGGTATTAGACGTGCGTCCAGTATCCGCCGTTAGTTCACAGGGAACTAGACAATTGCTTGAGGTAGTGTGCCCCCGTTACCAAATACCATCTAGGTTCCACTTCTCTAGGCAGGCGATACCGAGAATGTACACGGACATCAGAAAAAGACTCACCAGTGTCCTAAAAAATGCAGTTGTACCCAATGTCCACTTAACCACGGACATGTGGACAAGTGGAGCAGGGCAGACTCAGGACTACATGACTGTGACAGCCCACTGGGTAGATGTATTGCCTCCCGCTGCAAGAACAGCAGCAGCGGCACCAGTAGCAGCATCTCGCAAACGCCAACTCGTTCCTAGGCAGGCTACGCTTTGTATCACCGCTTTCCGGAATACGCACACAGCTGAAAACCTCTTACGGCAACTGAGGAAGATCATCGCAGAATGGCTTACCCCAATTGGACTCTCCTGGGGATTTGTGGCATCGGACAACGCCAGCAATATTGTGCGTGCATTACATCTGGGCAAATTCCAGCACGTCCCATGTTTTGCACATACCTTGAATTTGGTGGTGCAGAATTATTAAAAAAACGACAGGGGCGTGCAAGAGATGCTGTCGGTGGCCAGAAGAATTGCGGGCCACTTTCGGCGTACATGCACCGCGTACAGAAGACTGGAGCACCACCAAAAACACCTGAACCTGCCCTGCCATCATCTGAAGCAAGAGGTGGTAAGTTAACGAGGTGGAATTCAACCCTCTATATGCTTCAGAGGATGGAGGAGCAGCAAAAGGCCATTCAAGCCTATACATCTGGCCACGATATAGGCAAAGGAGGTGGAATGCACCTGTCTCAAGCGCAGTGGAGAATGATTTCAACGTTGTGCAAGGTTCTGCAACCTTTTGAACTTGCCACACGTGAAGTCAGTTCAGACACTGCCAGCCTGAGTCAGGTCATTCCCCTCATCAGGCTTTTGCAGAAGAAGCTGGAGGCATTGAAGGAGGAGCTAAAACAGAGCGATTCCGCTAGGCATGTGGGACTTGTGGATGGAGCCCTTCATTCGCTTAACCAGGATTCACGGGTGGTCAATCTGTTGAAATCAGAGCACTACATTTTGGCCACCGTGCTCGATCCTAGATTTAAAACCTACGTTGGATCTCTCTTTCCGGCAGACACAAGTCTGCAGAGGTTCAAAGAACTGCTGGTGAGAAAATTGTCAAGTCAAGCGGAACGCGACCCGTCAACATCTCCTCCTTCACATTCTCCCGCAACTGGGGGTGCGAGGAAAAGGCTACGAAAAGACCACCCGCTGGCGGTGATGCAGGGCAGTCTGGAGCGACTGCTGATGCTGACATCTGGTCCGGACTGAAGGACCTGCCAACGATTACTGACATGTCGTCTACTGTCACTGCATATGATTCTCTCACCATTGAAAGAATGGTGGAGGATTATATGAGTGACCGCATCCAAGTAGGCACGTCAGACAGTCCGTACGTATACTGGCAGGAAAAAGAGGCAATTTGGAGGCCCCTGCACAAACTGGCTTTATTCTACCTAAGTTGCCCTCCCTCCACTGTGTACTCCGAAAGAGTGTTTAGTGCCGCCGCTCACCTTGTCAGCAATCGGCGTACGAGGTTACTTCCAGAAAATGTGGAGAAGATGATGTTCATTAAAATGAATTATAATCAATTCCTCCATGGAGACATTCACCAGCAGCAATTGCCTCCAGAAAGTACACGGGGACCTGAGATGGTGGATTCCAGTGGGGACGAATTAATAATCTGTGAGGAGGGGGATGTACACAGTGAAATGGGTGATGAATCGGACGATGATGATGAGGTGGACATCTTGCCTCTGTAGAGCCAGTTTGTGCAAGGAGAGATTGCTTCTTTTTTGGTGGGGGCCCAAACCAACCAGTCATTTCAGTCACAGTCGTGTGGCAGACCCTGTCGCTGAAATGATGGGTTGGTTAAAGTGTGCATGTCCTGTTTATACAACATAAGGGTGGGTGGGAGGGCCCAAGGACAATTCCATCTTGCACCTCTTTTTTCTTTCCTTTTTCTTTGCGTCATGTGCTGTTTTTGGAGTATTTTTTGGAAGGGCCATCCTGCGTGACACTGCAGTGCCACTCCTAGATGGGCCAGGTGTTTGTGTCGGCCACTAGGGTCGCTTAGCTTACTCACACAGCTACCTCATTGCGCTTCTTTTTTTCTTTGCGTCATGTGCTGTTTGGGGAGTATTTTTTGGAAGGGCCATCCTGCGTGACACTGCAGTGCCACTCCTAGATAGGCCAGGTGTTTGTGTCGGCCACTTGTGTCGCTTAGCTTAGCCATCCAGCGACCTCGGTGCAAATTTTAGGACTAAAAATAATATTGTGAGGTGTTCAGAATAGACTGGAAATGAGTGGAAATTATGGTAATTGAGGTGAATAATACTATGGGATCAAAATGACCCCCAAATTCAATGATTTAAGCTGTTTTTTAGGATTTTTTGAAAAAAACACCCGAATCCAAAACACACCCGAATCCGACAAAAAAAATTCGGTGAGGTTTTGCCAAAACGCGTTTGAACCCAAAACACGGCCGCGGAACCGAACCCAAAACCAAAACACAAAACCCGAAAAATTTCAGGTGCACATCCCTATATATATATATATATATATATATATATAGAGAGAGAGAGAGAGAGAGAGAGAGGGGAGTGACGGTGGATGAATTCATTGTCACTCATCGTCATGTGTAAAATCTAATAAAATATTGATCCAGTGCTATATAGAACATTATATCCCTGGTGTCATATACACTCCAGTAGATTACGCTTTTCTTCAAATACTTCTCTACAACACTCTCCCCCTCCCTCCTTCTCTCCAGCATCCTCTCCTGCTTTGCAGGTATGAGTGCCCGCAGGTAATTATAAAATAAAATTAATCAATAAACCCAGTAAGAATTTTGCAGGGTTTCCCTACCAAAAACTATTATTATTTACTTATCTTATACGCCGATAATGGCGGCGGCAGGGACCCGGCGGGGAGCCAGCATTGGCAAGTGCATACACATTTGCCGATTCCAGCGATGAAGGGAGCGATGGCGGGAAGGTGGCTGGGAAACTGACGCCCATGCTGCAGATCTGTCGTTAACAAAGACCTCCCTCGTCTGTACATGTTCAGACGAGGGAGGGGGTCATTAACGATGCGCAGGACCGCACATCGTTAACGTCATTGATTGTACACACTGGACGAGATTGTAAAAGATCTCGCTCAGATTGGCCCTTCTAAGTGAGATTTTTTACTTTATCGTCTAGTGTGTATGGGCAGGGCCGGATTAAGCCTTGGGGGTGCCCAGGGCACTTTAGACAGGGGGGTCCCAGTGGAAGGGGGAGCTGTGTATAAGATTGTGCATACCTCCCAACATGACCCATTCCAGGAGCGAAAAAATTATCTTTACATAGACTTCCCTCTTAATATATGATTGTAGTCACCTGTGTTGAACTTTTTAAATGATAAGAAAGGTGTTTCAACACAGGTTATTGCAACCATAATTTAAGAAGGTAGTCCAGGTAGAGAGCATTTTGTCCATCCTGGAATGGGTCATGTTGGGATGTATGGATTGTGTATATTAAATGTAGCCCAATTGTGTATATTAGATTTAAACTAATAGTTTAATAATGCATGGGTACTGTTTACAGCTCCACCTAATTGAAAGACAGCTTTGTAGTGGAACAAAGATAACTTTAACAACCTTAAAATACACATAGAAAAATAAAATCTATAATTTATCTTGTCACATGCAAAAATAGCAGCAGCCTCTGTACTACTTACACACTGGGACAGGACTGGGGGGGGGTGTGTGTGTGTGTGTGTGTGTGTGTGTGTGTGTGTGTGTGTGTGTGTGTGTGTGTGTGTGTGTGTGTGTGTGTGTGTGTGTGTGTGTGTAGTAAGTCGGGTATGTTGGATATCAGTTCATTTCCTTAAGGTTAAGGTTTGGTGAAAAGATACCTTTATAAGATTTATACAGTTTTATTCATAGTAAGTAAGGTACGGTTTGACACCATACCTATACATCACTCACTGTGGTGGACCTTTTAAAGGAGATACACACCCTTCTGAGAAATAAGGTGACGGACCCACCCTTTTCGATTTATTAAGGGGTTGGAGAAAGAAAGGGGTAAGGAGAATCTCCGTCTTCAGACCTACTATAATTCCTGTTCCCCTCTCTCTGTCTTGCTATCCTCATTGACCGAGACTGGAATAACCACCAGGTGATAGAAGGGGAGAAATTGAGCACAGAAAGGAAGAAAGTTGATATAAAGATACCTTTATGTGGAAGACTACTCCTGAATAATAGTAAGTCGGGTACGCCTGATACCATCTCATCTCCCCCAAAAAATTTGGTGAAAAGATACCTTTATAGGATTTATACAGTTTCATTGGTAGTAAGTAAGGTACGGTTTGGTACCATACCTGCTTATCCTTCACTGTGGTGGACCCCTAAAGGAGAGATACACCCTTTTGAAGAAAGTTTAAAGAACTATTAGAATACTCCAATCTCCTGCTTTAAGGAGAATAGGGTGACGGACCTACCCTGTTTAATTTACCACGGGGGCGGAGAAAGGGGGAAAGAAATTTTCACCTTTAGATTTCACTACAATCTTGTTCCCCTCTGTCTGTTTTTTCCTTGAAATCGAGAAATCAAGTCACGTGGGACTGAGAAGAAAACGATTATATCCTGTCAGCCAGAACAGTGAGGGACATCTAAGGACTGTTTCCCAGTATATGAGTACTAACTCCTATGGTTACATTTATGGTTTGTGAAATATCTGAAGTGAGCGCTGTTTAAGGTTGTTTCCAATTTTGATTGTAAAAGTTTCCATTTTCTGGTGTGTGTGGTGATACACCAAGTGATACGACCATAGACTGCTGCTCCTAGAGTGCGCATTAGAATTCTCTCTTAATTTTTATCCCCCCTTAATCTGGCTATGTGTATGGGGCTTTACTAAGTGAAAGTTTGATTGGAAATGTGATTCTTCTATGAGCCAGGGGAAAAAAGGATCCGACTTTAGGAGCTTGCACCAAACAGGGGGGGCTTCTTTGGGTGGGTCTCAAAACATAAAATCCTAGCATACATCTTTTCCTCATCTCTAAGTAGCAGCTCCCTTATTTTACTATAGTCTCTAGCAGTGCACTGGTTAATAAGAGCAGAAATCTATCAGCTGAAGACCAGCTCAATATGAGGTCAAGTGAGGTCAGCGAATAATCTGAAAAGCCATTGAATAATTGAAAAGCTAATTTAGAAGTCACTCACATCACAGCTCAGTAATCGTGCATCACTTTTTTTTTTTTAATGATGTTTTAATTGCCTTCTGCAATGCGATCATCCGGTTACATTGATCTGTTTTATTAACTGTGCACCAGTGTATTGATTAAACATTGTATTTGGGGGTAATAATAGACACTTTTACTGTACTGGGACACTGAATCTATCCTGACACTGAATTGTCAGTCCCACAGGGGATCGCAGTGACTTAAAGACAATGACATGTTTAAAAAATTAACTGCAGCCAACATGGCCAAATTACATTTATTTAATCAACTACTTTAATATTTTTTAGGACTGTGACATTTGTATAGTAAAACTAAATATACTATATTGTTTACCTATTGAAAATGAAATATAGACGGTAGCACAAACTGAATATCTTCATAGTTCATTAAAAAAGGAAGGCTTATATTCCTAAGGGGTGTAGTATGGTTTGCCGGGTGTCCGGGTCCCGGCGACCAGCATACCGGCGCCAGAATCCCGACCGCCGGCATACCGACAGATGGGCGAGCGCAAATGAGCCCCTTGTGGGCTCGCTGCACTCGTACGCGCGCCACGCTATCTATTCTCCCTCCAGGGGGGTCGTGGACCCCCAAGAGGGAGAAAAGATGTTGGTATGCCGGCAGTCGGGATTCCGGCGCCAGTATGGTGGTCGCCGGGAGCCCGGCCGTCGGCTACCTGAAGACCACCCTTCCTGAGGTGTGTTTTTCAGTTTTGATGCACTATACATTTAAAATAAAGAGAGGGGGTTGCAACGTGACCACTAGTACCCCATTCACACCGCAAAAATAACCCGGTATCGACCCAGTGTATTGCCGGGTCGCTGTGCGGTCTGAAAGGGTCAGTCCCGAATTCCTAGGTCGCATGACCCGGTAATTCAACCCGGGAATAAAGAAGGGTGCAGTGTGAATGGGTTTCCCGGGTCGATGCAACTCAGTACCTGTTCACGGCATAAGCAGGGGCGGCGCAGAGATGGTCTCATCTCCTAGCACCGCCTCCGTCCCCTGCCCCCAATAAAGGTCCAGTTGTCCCCGCCCCCAATGGCAACCCGACCGAGGAATATGCCGGGTCGAGAAGCAGGTTCTCGGGGTCCAATGCCGGGTTTCACCCGGGAAGGATCCGTTTCCAATTCCTGGGTGCGACCCGGCATTAGCGATCTGAAAGCGGTATAGGAGACAGCATGTAACAGAGGCATTATGCTCTCTTCGAGGTTGGCTTCCTAGTCAAATTAGAGCAGGATAGGTGTGAGGCACAGAAGAAGCCCTCAATGGAGAGAACACAGTATATGCTTACAGTGTGACTTGAGTCAGACTATTAGTGTGAGGGCATTATATACTATGTGCTTTCTTTTCCAGGTG
Source organism: Pseudophryne corroboree (assembly GCF_028390025.1). Taxonomy (NCBI): domain Eukaryota; kingdom Metazoa; phylum Chordata; class Amphibia; order Anura; family Myobatrachidae; genus Pseudophryne; species Pseudophryne corroboree. The sequence continues at coordinate 93,261,687 of NC_086451.1, read as the reverse complement.
AATGGAGGTACTATTTGCTAAGCAAGTAAGTCAATATAGTACCTGGTGACAAGGAACATATTTTATTAAGTGGAGGAAAGGGGGATATTTACTAATATCATATAGAAGTACCAATGGGTAGTGACCCCTGGCAATCAATCATTAGTTTGCTTTGATCAATATACTTCAAGTTACAAAATTAGAGTAACTAAGAAGAGAAGTTGTGCTTATCTTTTTGGGTCAATTTATATGTTTTATTACACAGGTGTAATACAGGTGTAATACAAAATGCCAGCATTTAGGTTGTTGAAATTTAGAAACATGCTCTGATGGCCGGGATGTCGACATGTCAAATATCAACATACAAAATGTTGACTCTGCCAGAATGTTGACATTGTGAATGGTGATAGTTGTCATCTTGACCGTGTGTATATGCATTTGCCGAGATGAGTATTCCTAACCCAAACCCTAACCAGAGCCGAACCAAAACCCTAGCTGCAGACTAACCCTAAGCTTAGATTCGTATAACAATTTGCTCTCGACATTCTATTGTTGACATTACATCATGGCGACATACTTATATTGTTAACATTGTGAATGATGACATCCAGACATGTTGACATTCCTCGCACTCATCCAAGGTGCACGGTAATTCACAAAGAAATTGAATGCTGTTATATATTACACCTCTGAGATGTAAACGCTAGCAAGACCAATTCTTACCTGAACTGTTATGTCAGAATGAAACGCTTGAACGATCACCATAACAAAGTATTTTATAAATCATAACCTGACATACTGTACCCAGGAGTGCCAAGAGAAAATGGTGGCCACTCTGGTGGCCTGAGCTTGCTGGGGAGGGATAGCCACGCCCCCCTCAATGGTTCATAGCTACTTCAGAGGCAACCCATTGAGGCAGCATGGCCACACCTCACACTTGGAAATACCACCCCTCCCCCCCCAACAAACACACACACACACACACACACACACACACACACACAGAATTGGTGCCCACCTGAGCCCTCTGTGGCCTTAGATAAATAACCAATCCATTTTCAAATAAATATAATCAAATGCCCATCACAACCTCATTTGTAAAGAGTTGTATAATCTGGCTGTTCTTACAATTAATCCTTTGTGTTCATGGTGAACACATCCTACAGTCGTTTGATTAATAAGCCTGTCTGATTTTGAACACTCTCAATGCCATGTCTTTCCTATAGATATGTGTAAGAAACCTGTACCTTATACTGGCCATCGGGTCTGACCATTGAATTATACTATGGAAAAGTGTTTGCATTCCATGTGTACTGTATTCCACTTCTATTATCCTAAGTAGCTGTTAATGTCTACTCGTTGGACAAGGATCCAATGACAGCCCAGGCAGCCACCATTACTTCGCATCTTCTTTCTACATCAAAGCATTTATATTGGCCCACAATGGCCCTCATTCCGAGTTGATCGCTAGCTGCCGTTGTTCGCTGCGTAGCAATCATTTAAAAAAACGGCATATCTGCACATGCGTATGCACCGCAATGCGCACGTGCGGCGTACGGGTACAAAGAGCATCGTGGTTTTGCACAGGTTCTAGCGACACTTTCAGTCGCACTGGCGGACGCAAGGAGATTGACAGGAAGAGGGAGTTTCTGGGTGTCAATTAACCATTCTCTTGGAGGGTTTTGAAAAACGCAGGCGTGGCCGGGCATTTGCTGGGCGGGTATCTGATGTCATTACCGTGTCATTTGTCACAGCAATTATCGCACAGAATAAGTAACTACAGGGCTGGTCTTGTTTTGCACAAAATGTGTTTGCAGGCGCTCTGCTGCACAGGCGTTCGCACTCCTGCAAAGCGAAAATACACTCCACCGTGGGTGGCGCCTATGCATTTGCACGGCTGCTAAAAACTGCTAGCGAGCGATCAACTCGGAATGAGGGCCAATGTCCAATGGAGCTAGTTTACTGCAAACAGAGCGAGTTATTCAGAGTTGTTAGCAAATTATTAAAAAGTTAGCAATTGGGCAAAACCATGTTACACTGCAGGTGGGGCGGATGTAACATTTAGATTTCAGTTTGAACACACCCCACCCAAATCTTACTCTCTGAACATGTTACATCTGCCCCACCTGCAGTGTAACATGGTTTTGCCCAATTGCTAACTTCTTTGGTTTACTAACAACTCTGAATAACCCCCAATGTACCTTCATGTCCCCTTCCTTTTATAGCTGCGCCAATAATTTATCACATTTGAAACATTCATATTTTTCAGCCTTTGACTTTCAAAATGACATCTAGGCCTGCAATCTGATGTTCACAGCTATAGAGGTAAGCTCCATAGCCATAAGGACCTGGTATATTAATGTTAAGGTGACAATGTCAATAAGTGGCAGATGTGCTGGACCCACTGGGAGATGTAAACTTTGACACATTAATTGATTTTTATGGTTTGTTAAACAAGAATAGGCAATAGCTGGTGGTGTGACCTGGCAGACAGAGACAGTGTCGTTTTCTAGTTTCCTTTCTACACTAAGTTAACTGCTTCATGTCCAGTATACTGTAGTCATGTATCACTTATACCCCTTTTACACTCGCACTCCCGGGTCACTCCCGTGATGCTTCCCGGGATGCGTCCCGGGATGCATTCCCGGGACTGACCCCTGTCACACTGCACTAAGACCTGGGATCGACCCGGGACAGCCACATTCACACTGATCCCGGGATATCCCTGCAAATGCATATGTATGTCATTAGAAATGGCCTTTTCTGGCTCACATAGATGAGGTCACATTAGTCAACAAAAGGGAGGGGTGAAGAAGAATCAACACAACATGTTTGGCGAATTAATTTATTTTTATTTTTATAGAGTTTGCGGTGTATCTCTGGGTGTTTTGCGCTGTGTGTACTTTGTACCCCCAGCGCAGCGTTTGTGCACAAAGTCCGTACACGGTACGGGACTCTGTACGCAAACGGTGTACAAAGTACGTAGGTTGCGAACAGAGTATAGCGGCCGCAGCGGCTTTCTCTTACGCTTCCTGGACGCTCCCCAGGGCTCTGAAAGGTGACATTATCTTTTCAGAGCCCAAGAAAGCTCCAATCGGAGGCCTTTTAACAGTCCCGGGATAGTGAATCCCGGGACGGGCCCTTTCACACTACACAGCTTCCCGGGACCAACCCTGGACGAGACCTGGGTTGAAATCCCGGGATGCTCGTCCCGGGAAATTGACCCTGTACCCTTTCACACTGAGAAAAATCCCGGGATGATGCGCGTTCACGTGCAAAATCCCGGGATTTTTATGCGAGTGTAAAAGGGGTATTACTTTCTCTGGTTGTATGAACCTGCATGTAACACTTCTGCTTAGGTGCTCTCCCATCTGAAAGGAAATCAGTGCTTCTCATTGACTTCTATGTAGCATCTGACACGTAGCCTAAATGCTGCAGAAAAATCACAGATCTCTGAAACCAACATGAGACAAGAGCCAAATATGGGGCGAGTGCCGTAATGCAGCTTCATCTCAGACACTGGACTCATTTTGTGTTAACCTGCCGGAGAAGCTCCAGAAAACATGCTGTTTTGAGTTAATGTGTTAAACGAAGCAATTTCTCTCCATGTTACTATAAAGACAGTTATAAAATGCATTAAGGGTGGTCTCCACATGCATCACCATCACTGGGCTCTCTCTATTATATGCTCATAGGCCCAAAACAATGGACGTGTTATACCCCTTTCATGCCAAGTTTCTGACTCAGGATAATGCCAGGGCATCCCAGGTCCTGGCTTGGTGTGAAATGGTCTATCGAAATTGGGAGGAGAAGAGAGAAAGAAACTGTATAATTGACGCACTAGAGAAAAGTTAATTATTCATCAAATTTAGCCTTTATTAAGTATACGTTAAAATATATTACGTTTAATCAACCCAGACTACAGTGAAACATAAGAGTTAAAATCAGACAAACTAACATGTATGTGAATCCCAATAGATTGAAAAATGTGAATAAAGAATTAAAAATCGTATCCGCGTGTTTCTTATATTTAGCACTTATAGGGTTACTATGTCTATCCCAGTGCTATCAAAGAACAATCACTTCCGATATTCACAATTAGTTATATATCAGCTATCACGATTGGTACTGGTAATTCACTATTATCACTGTAATTCCCTAAAATGTATAATCCTAAATAGGATCACCTGGGAAATGAACTTCTGTATAACACAAATATCTTGCACCCGCTATCCACATTGATGCACAATTCACAGTGGGAAATGTAATCATGCATGTGGGGAAAAATTATCCAGGGAGCGGGTGCAAGATATGCTCTTGAGGAAGCTGGCACCCATCAGACCAGCGAAACGCGTTGGGCTTTATCTTTAGAACCACAAGTACCAGAACCCTCATCCACCTCCTGGCGATATTTGGACCCATCAGCCTCCACTGGATCAAATTCCTACACAAGTTCTTTACAGACCGGGACTCATCCCCATTTGCCATTTGGTTTCTATTTGCACAGGATACCTAGGGGACTTTGGCCCTCATTCAGAGTTGTTCGCTCGTTCTTTTTCATCGCATCGCAGCGATTTTCCGCAAACTGCGCATGCACAATGTTCGCACTGCGACTGCGCCAAGTAAATTTTCTAAGAAGTTTGGTATTTTACTTACGGCATTACGAGGTTTTTTCTTCGTTCTGGTGATCGTAGTGTGATTGACAGGAAGTGGGTGTTTCTGGGCGGAAACTGGCCGTTTTATGGGAGTGTGTGAAAAAACGCTGCCGTTTTATGGGAAAAACGCGGGAGTGGCTGGAGAAACGGGGGAGTGTCTGGGCGAACGCTGGGTGTGTTTGTGATGTCAAACCAGGAACGAAACTGACTGAACTGATCGCAGTGGCAGAGTAAGTGTCGAGCTACTCAGAGACTGCTAAGAAGTTTCTATTCGAAATTTTGAGAAACTTTCGTTCGCAATTTTGCTAAGCTAAGATTCACACACAGTAGGCGGCGGCTTAGCCTGTGCAATGCTGCTAAAAGCAGCTAGCGAGCGAACAACTCGGAATGAGGGCCTTTATCCGGAAACAAGTCTGGTAAAATACATTTACACCCTATTGAACTTGTGGGCAACTGTGGATTAGCGTCCTAGACAGGGATTGTGGACATTGTGTTTGTAAGGGTCATTTGTGGCATTCTAAAGAAATTTTTATAAACATCCTAGAGATATTTGGTGGACCCCCTTCTTTTAAAGTAAAGCATTAATTACCTTCAAAACCAGAAATAAAGACACGGAGACTTGAATTTTGGCAGAAAGATTGCTAGCTATTTATTTGACCCTAACCAGTAGCAAACCTGTAATAGAAAATTTTATTAAGATGCCGATCCAGCCGGCATATGGTGGCAGCAAAAAGAACGGCTCTATTAACCTAAATTAACCTTAAAATACAAAAAATTCGAGACCATCCTAATTTTACTACAACTATCACAAACCGGTAATAGGTGACAACTCAACCCCCACAGTGACTACCCACCGCTCCTGGGTGCCCTGCCGCTGCCTTCCCGGACGGGTGGTCAAGCGGCCAATAAGTCGATGGAGGTGAGTGCACCTAAACCACACCAAACTGTAAAACACTACAGCTTACCATACAAATACAAACTGCCGTTCTTTTCCGACAATAAATAGCCAACGATAAAACCAGCCAACAACTTAACGCCAAGGCACCACGTGCCAGAATTTCTGACCACAGGGGCGGGAGGGTGGGAAGGCAAATCACCACAAGAGAGAGCTAAAATGGCCCCACCTTCCCTATATATATATATCAAACCCTCCCCTTCAAAAAAGGCTGTACTTTCCTCACAGCTAGGTCCACCCCTCACCAGATGTTTAACTCTTTCCTCTCCTATGCAGTCAATTCTCTCTCCTTGTGCTATAAGCAATTGTTTTTACTTTCGAGGAGTAGGAGAATCTCCTTTTATGAATGTATATTAAAAGTAATTATTTACATTTTATCTATTGATTCAGTTGTCGGATGTATTTTTGAATAACAGCCGGCGCCAGTACCCACTTTTTTCTTTTTCCACATAATTAAGGGAATTGACCTTCCCTGTACAGGCTGCCGTTGACAGCGCACTCTATCTGTATCTGTATACCAAACCTCACCACGCTGATTGACAACCACTGGAACCCAAAGTCTCTCCCACAATGGAGAATAGCTTAGTTGCGAGTGGTCTACATAAAAATTTGCTTGAGAGACGCCCACTGCAAGGATCTCAGGGTGAGCTTGTATTGCAGCAGACCTACATCAGGCAGAATAAAATCCCAGACAAATTACAATTTGTTCACTGAATTTTGGTGATGTTCTCCAATACAACTCTGTCTTATTCCTCGTCCCATCCTAAGTGTTTGTAGGTCACAAAGATTAATATCTCCCTCTATTTCTAGGAATAAAAATGTGTTCCAGTGACGATACACAATACAGAACAGTGTCTTATATATAATATATAGGGAGCATTCTAGTAGCCAAAATAAAATAGCATTTTCTCGTACGTCCTAGAGGATGCTGGGGATCCATATTAGTACCATGGGGGATAGACGGGTCCACCAGGAGCCATTAGCACTTTAAGAGTTTAATAGTGTGGGCTGGCTTCTCCCTCTATGACCCTCCTACCAGACTCAGTTTAGAAAATGTGCCCGGAGGAGCCGGTCACAGCTAGGGGAGCTCTACAGAGCTTTCCTGGTAAAAGTTTATCGTAGAGTTTATTTTTTTACAGGAGGCTGCTGGTAACAGGGACTGCAGGGACTGAGGGGGAGGGGCAGTGTCCGCCCTGCGGGGTCTGAGCCACTGACTCCGCTGACTGGACATTGAGCTCCAGAGGGGACAGATCGCGCCCCGCAACAGGGGAACGCTCACCCCGGCAGCCAGCCACCACTAGTGATGAGCGGGTTCGGTTCCTCGGAATCCGAACCCCCCCGAACTTCAGCCTTTTTACACGGATCCGAGGCAGACTCGGATCTTCCCGCCTTGCTCGGCTAACCCGAGCGCGCCCGAACGTCATCATCCCGACCACCAGTTTAATTAATCCGTTCTCTGCCTGATAAAAAACGATACACAGTGTGACACAGTCACATACCATATCTGTGCTCAGCCCAGTGTGCTGCATCATATGTAATACTGTATATCATTATCTGACTGTGCTGAGTGCTCACTGCTCACACAGCTTAATTGTGGGGGAGACTGGGGAGCAGTTATAGCAGGAGTACATATTTTAAGTACAGTGCACACTTTTGCTGCCAGAGTGCCACTGCCAGTGTGACTGACCAGTGACCACTGACCACCAGTATTGTGATTGTCTGCTGACCACCAGTATAATTGTGATTGTCTGCCTGAAAAAGTTAAACACTCGTCGTGTGGTGTTTTTATAAACGCATTCTGCAGACAGTGTCCAGCAGGTCCGTCATTACATAATATATACCTGTCCGGCTGCAGTACTAGTGTGATATATATATATATATTTTAATTTTATCTCATTATCATCCAGTCTATATTAGCAGCAGACACAGTACGGTAGTCCACGGCTGTAGCTACCTCTGTGTCGGCAGTCGCTCGTCCATCCATAATTGTATACCACCTACCCGTGTTTTTTTTTTTTTCTATCTTCTTGATACTAGTAGCTTACTTTAGGAGTCTGCAGTGCTGACAGACAGTGTCCAGCAGGTCCGTCATTACATAATATATACCTGTCCGGCTGCAGTACTAGTGTGATATATATATATTTTAATTTTATCTCATTATCATCCAGTCTATATTAGCAGCAGACACAGTACGGTAGTCCACGGCTGTAGCTACCTCTGTGTCGGCAGTCGCTCGTCCATCCATAATTGTATACCACCTACCCGTGGTTTTTTTTTTCTATCTTCTTGATACTAGTAGCTTACTTTAGGAGTCTGCAGTGCTGACAGACAGTGTCCAGCAGGTCCGTCATTACATAATATATACCTGTCCGGCTGCAGTACTAGTGTGATATATATATATATATATTTTAATTTTATCTCATTATCATCCAGTCTATATTAGCAGCAGACACAGTACGGTAGTCCACGGCTGTAGCTACCTCTGTGTCGGCAGTCGCTCGTCCATCCATAATTGTATACCACCTACCCGTGGTTTTTTTTTTCTATCTTCTTGATACTAGTAGCTTACTTTAGGAGTCTGCAGTGCTGACAGACAGTGTCCAGCAGGTCCGTCATTACATAATATATACCTGTCCGGCTGCAGTACTAGTGTGATATATATATATTTTAATTTTATCTCATTATCATCCAGTCTATATTAGCAGCAGACACAGTACGGTAGTCCACGGCTGTAGCTACCTCTGTGTCGGCAGTCGCTCGTCCATCCATAATTGTATACCACCTACCCGTGTTTTTTTTTTTTTCTATCTTCTTGATACTAGTAGCTTACTTTAGGAGTCTGCAGTGCTGACAGACAGTGTCCAGCAGGTCCGTCATTACATAATATATACCTGTCCGGCTGCAGTACTAGTGTGATATATATATATATATTTTAATTTTATCTCATTATCATCCAGTCTATATTAGCAGCAGACACAGTACGGTAGTCCACGGCTGTAGCTACCTCTGTGTCGGCAGTCGCTCGTCCATCCATAATTGTATACCACCTACCCGTGGTTTTTTTTTCTATCTTCTTGATACTAGTAGCTTACTTTAGGAGTCTGCAGTGCTGACAGACAGTGTCCAGCAGGTCCGTCATTACATAATATATACCTGTCCGGCTGCAGTACTAGTGTGATATATATATATTTTAATTTTATCTCATTATCATCCAGTCTATATTAGCAGCAGACACAGTACGGTAGTCCACGGCTGTAGCTACCTCTGTGTCGGCAGTCGCTCGTCCATCCATAATTGTATACCACCTACCCGTGGTTTTTTTTTTCTATCTTCTTGATACTAGTAGCTTACTTTAGGAGTCTGCAGTGCTGACAGACAGTGTCCAGCAGGTCCGTCATTACATAATATATACCTGTCCGGCTGCAGTACTAGTTTGATACATATATATATTTTAATTTTATCTCATTATCATCCAGTCTATATTAGCAGCAGACACAGTACGGTAGTCCACGGCTGTAGCTACCTCTGTGTCGGCAGTCGCTCGTCCATCCATAATTGTATACCACCTACCCGTGTTTTTTTTTTTTTTTCTATCTTCTTGATACTAGTAGCTTACTTTAGGAGTCTGCAGTGCTGACAGACAGTGTCCAGCAGGTCCGTCATTACATAATATATACCTGTCCGGCTGCAGTACTAGTTTGATACATATATATATTTTAATTTTATCTCATTATCATCCAGTCTATATTAGCAGCAGACACAGTACGGTAGTCCACGGCTGTAGCTACCTCTGTGTCGGCAGTCGCTCGTCCATCCATAATTGTATACCACCTACCCGTGGTTTTTTTTTTTTCTATCTTCTTGATACTAGTAGCTTACTTTAGGAGTCCGCAGTGCTGACAGACAGTGTCCAGCAGGTCCGTCATTACATAATATATACCTGTCCGGCTGCAGTACTAGTGTGATATATATATATATTTTAATTTTATCTCATTATCATCCAGTCTATATTAGCAGCAGACACAGTACGGTAGTCCACGGCTGTAGCTACCTCTGTGTCGGCAGTCGCTCGTCATCCATAAGTATACTAGTATCCATCCATCTCCATTGTTTACCTGAGGTGCCTTTTAGTTGTGCCTATTAAAATATGGAGAACAAAAATGTTGAGGTTCCAAAAATAGGGAAAGATCAAGATCGACTTCCACCTCGTGCTGAAGCTGCTGCCACTAGTCATGGCCGAGACGATGAAATGCCAGCAACGTCGTCTGCCAAGGCCGATGCCCAATGTCATAGTACAGAGCATGTAAAATCCAAAACACCAAATATCAGTAAAAAAAGGACTCAAAAATCTAAAATAAAATTGTCGGAGGAGAAGCGTAAACTTGCCAATATGCCATTTACCACACGGAGTGGCAAGGAACGGCTGAGGCCCTGGCCTATGTTCATGGCTAGTGGTTCAGCTTCACATGAGGATGGAAGCACTCAGCCTCTCCCTAGAAAAATTAAAAGACTCAAGCTGGCAAAAGCACAGCAAAGAACTGTGCGTTCTTCGAAATCCCAAATCCACAAGGAGAGTCCAATTGTGTCGGTTGCGATGCCTGACCTTCCCAACACTGGACGTGAAGAGCATGCGCCTTCCACCATTTGCATGCCCCCTGCAAGTGCTGGAAGGAGCACCCGCAGTCCAGTTCCTGATAGTCAGATTGAAGATGTCAGTGTTGAAGTACACCAGGATGAGGAGGATATGGGTGTTGCTGGCGCTGGGGAGGAAATTGACAAGGAGGATTCTGATGGTGAGGTGGTTTGTTTAAGTCAGGCACCCGGGGAGACACCTGTTGTCCGTGGGAGGAATATGGCCATTGACATGCCTGGTGAAAATACCAAAAAAATCAGCTCTTCGGTGTGGAAGTATTTCAACAGAAATACGGACAACATTTGTCAAGCCGTGTGTTGCCTTTGTCAAGCTGTAATAAGTAGGGGTAAGGACGTTAACCACCTCGGAACATCCTCCCTTATACGTCACCTGCAGCGCATTCATAATAAGTCAGTGACAAGTTCAAAAACTTTGGGCGACAGCGGAAGCAGTCCACTGACCAGTAAATCCCTTCCTCTTGTAACCAAGCTCACGCAAACCACCCCACCAACTCCCTCAGTGTCAATTTCCTCCTTCCCCAGGAATGCCAATAGTCCTGCAGGCCATGTCACTGGCAATTCTGACGAGTCCTCTCCTGCCTGGGATTCCTCCGATGCATCCTTGCGTGTAACGCCTATTGCTGCTGGCGCTGCTGTTGTTGCTGCTGGGAGTCGATGGTCATCCCAGAGGGGAAGTCGGAAGACCACTTGTACTACTTCCAGTAAGCAATTGACTGTCCAACAGTCCTTTGCGAGGAAGATGAAATATCACAGCAGTCATCCTGTTGCAAAGCGGATAACTGAGGCCCTGACAACTTTGTTGGTGTTAGACGTGCGTCCGGTATCCGCCGTTAGTTCACAGGGAACTAGACAATTTCTTGAGGTAGTGTGCCCCCGTTACCAAATACCATCTAGGTTCCACTTCTCTAGGCAGGCGATACCGAGAATGTACACGGACGTCAGAAAAAGACTCACCAGTGTCCTAAAAAATGCAGTTGTACCCAATGTCCACTTAACCACGGACATGTGGACAAGTGGAGCAGGGCAGGGTCAGGACTATATGACTGTGACAGCCCACTGGGTAGATGTATGGACTCCCGCCGCAAGAACAGCAGCGGCGGCACCAGTAGCAGCATCTCGCAAACGCCAACTCTTTCCTAGGCAGGCTACGCTTTGTATCACCGGTTTCCAGAATACGCACACAGCTGAAAACTTACGGCAACTGAGGAAGATCATCGCGGAATGGCTTACCCCAATTGGACTCTCCTGTGGATTTGTGGCATCGGACAACGCCAGCAATATTGTGTGTGCATTAAATATGGGCAAATTCCAGCACGTCCCATGTTTTGCACATACCTTGAATTTGGTGGTGCAGAATTATTTAAAAAACGAGAGGGGTGTGCAAGAGATGCTGTCGGTGGCCAGAAGAATTGTGGGACACTTTCGGCGTACAGGCACCACGTACAGAAGACTGGAGCACCACCAAAAACGCCTGAACCTGCCCTGCCATCATCTGAAGCAAGAAGTGGTAACGAGGTGGAATTCAACCCTATATATGCTTCAGAGGTTGGAGGAGCAGCAAAAGGCCATTCAAGCCTATACAATTGAGCACGATATAGGAGGTGGAATGCACCTGTCTCAAGCGCAGTGGAGAATGATTTCAACGTTGTGCAAGGTTCTGATGCCCTTTGAACTTGCCACACGTGAAGTCAGTTCAGACACTGCCAGCCTGAGTCAGGTCATTCCCCTCATCAGGCTTTTGCAGAAGAAGCTGGAGACAGTGAAGGAGGAGCTAAAGCAGAGCGATTCCGCTAGGCATGTGGGACTTGTGGATGGAGCCCTTAATTCGCTTAACAAGGATTCACGGGTGGTCAATCTGTTGAAATCAGAGCACATTTTGGCCACCGTGCTCGATCCTAGATTTAAAACCTACCTTGGATCTCTCTTTCCGGCAGACACAAGTCTGCTGGGGTTCAAAGACCTGCTGGTGAGAAAATTGTCAAGTCAAGCGGAACGCGACCTGTCAACATCTCCTCCTTCACATTCTCCCGCAACTGGGGGTGCGAGGAAAAGGCTCAGAATTCCGAGCCCACCCGCTGGCGGTGATGCAGGGCAGTCTGGAGCGACTGCTGATGCTGACATCTGGTCCGGACTGAAGGACCTGCCAACGATTACGGATACGGACATGTCGTCTACTGGCACTGCATATGATTCTCTCCCCATTGAAAGAATGGTGGAGGATTATATGAGTGACCGCATCCAAGTAGGCACGTCAGACAGTCCGTACTTATACTGGCAGGAAAAAGAGGCAATTTGGAGGCCCTTGCACAAACTGGCTTTATTCTACCTAAGTTGCCCTCCCACAAGTGTGTACTCCGAAAGAGTGTTTAGTGCCGCCGCTCACCTTGTCAGCAATCGGCGTACAAGGTTACTTCCAGAAAATGTGGAGAAGATGATGTTCATTAAAATGAATTATAATCAATTCCTCCGTGGAGACATTGACCAGCAGCAATTGCCTCCACAAAGTACACAGGGAGCTGAGATGGTGGATTCCAGTGGGGACGAATTGATAATCTGTGAGGAGGGGGATGTACACGGTGATATATCGGAGGATGATGATGAGGTGGACATCTTGCCTCTGTAGAGCCAGTTTGTGCAAGGAGAGATTAATTGCTTCTTTTTTGGTGGGGGTCCAAACCAACCCGTCATTTCAGTCACAGTCGTGTGGCAGACCCTGTCACTGAAATTATGGGTTGGTTAAAGTGTGCATGTCCTGTTTATTAGAGATGAGCGCCTGAAATTTTTCGGGTTTTGTGTTTTGGTTTTGGGTTCGGTTCCGCGGCCGTGTTTTGGGTTCGAACGCGTTTTGGCAAAACCTCACCGAATTTTTTTTGTCGGATTCGGGTGTGTTTTGGATTCGGGTGTTTTTTTCAAAAAACACTAAAAAACAGCTTAAATCATAGAATTTGGGGGTCATTTTGATCCCAAAGTATTATTAACCTCAAAAACCATAATTTACACTCATTTTCAGTCTATTCTGAATACCTCACAATATTATTTTTAGTCCTAAAATTTGCACCGAGGTCGCTGTGTGAGTAAGATAAGCGACCCTAGTGGCCGACACAAACACCTGGCCCATCTAGGAGTGGCACTGCAGTGTCACGCAGGATGTCCCTTCCAAAAAACCCTCCCCAAACAGCACATGACGCAAAGAAAAAAAGAGGCGCAATGAGGTAGCTGTGTGAGTAAGATTAGCGACCCTAGTGGCCGACACAAACACCGGGCCCATCTAGGAGTGGCACTGCAGTGTCACGCAGGATGGCCCTTCCAAAAAACCCTCCCCAAACAGCACATGACGCAAAGAAAAAAAGAGGCGCAATGAGGTAGCTGTGTGAGTAAGATTAGCGACCCTAGTGGCCGACACAAACACCGGGCCCATCTAGGAGTGGCACTGCAGTGTCACGCAGGATGTCCCTTCCAAAAAACCCTCCCCAAACAGCACATGACGCAAAGAAAAAAAGAGGCGCAATGAGGTAGCTGACTGTGTGAGTAAGATTAGCGACCCTAGTGGCCGACACAAACACCGGGCCCATTTAGGAGTGGCACTGCAGTGTCACGCAGGATGTCCCTTCCAAAAAACCCTCCCCAATCAGCACATGATGCAAAGAAAAAAGTTAGGTGGTATACAATTATGGACGGACTGCCTGCCGAGTGCAGACACAGAGGTAGCCACAGCCGTGAACTACCGTACTGTACTGTGTCTGCTGCTAATATAGACTGGTTGATAAAGAGATGTCGTAGTAGTATGTATGTATAAAGAAGAAAAAAAAACCACGGTTAGGTGGTATACAATTATGGACGGACTGCCTGCCGAGTGCAGACACAGAGGTAGCCACAGCCGTGAACTACCGTACTGTGTCTGCTGCGACTGGATGATAAATGATATAAAAAATAAATATATATATATCACTACTGCAGCCGGACAGGTATATATTATATATTATATAATGACGGACCTGCTGGACACTGTCTGTCAGCAGAATGAGTTTTATTTTTATAGAATAAAAAAAACAACAACACACAAGTGAAGTCACACGACGAGTGTTTAACTTTTTCAGGCAATCACAATATAAGTATACTACTAACTATACTGGTGGTCAGTGTGGTCAGGTCACTGGTCAGTCACACTGGCAGTGGCACCCCTGCAGCAAAAGTGTGCACTGTTTAATTTTAATATAATATTATGTACTCCTGGCTCCTGCTATAACCTATAACTGGCACTGCAGTGCTCCCCAGTCTCCCCCACAATTATAAGCTGTGTGAGCTGAGCAGTCAGACAGATATATAATATATATAGATGATGCAGCACACTGGGCTGAGCCTGAGCAGTGCACACAGATATGGTATGTGACTGAGTCACTGTGTGTATCGCTTTTTTCAGGCAGAGAACGGATATATTAAATAAACTGCACTGTCTGGTGGTCACTCACTATATAATATTATGTACTCCTGGCTCCTGCTATAACCTATAACTGGCACTGCAGTGCTCCCCAGTCTCCCCCACAATTATAAGCTGTGTGAGCTGAGCAGTCAGACAGATATATATATAATATATATAGATGATGCAGCACAATGGGCTGAGCCTGAGCAGTGCACACAGATATGGTATGTGACTGAGTCACTGTGTGTATCGCTTTTTTCAGGCAGAGAACGGATATATTAAATAAACTGCACTGTCTGGTGGTCACTCACTAGTAAACTCTCTGCACTCTCTACACTTCTACAGTACTCCTCCTAGTCCTAAGCTCCAGTAAATCTCTCTCTCTTATAATCTAAATGGAGAGGACGCCAGCCACGTCCTCTCACTATCAATCTCAATGCACGTGTGAAAATGGCGGCGACGCGCGGCTCCTTATATAGAATCCGAGTCTCGCGAGAATCCGACAGCGTCATGATGACGTTCGGGCGCGCTCGGGTTAACCGAGCAAGGCGGGAGGATCCGAGTCTGCTCGGACCCGTGAAAAAAACCATGAAGTTCGGGCGGGTTCGGATTCAGAGAAACCGAACCCGCTCATCTCTACTGTTTATACAACATAAGGGTGGGTGGGAGGGCCCAAGGACAATTCCATCTTGCACCTCTTTTTTCTTTCATTTTTCTTTGCGTCATGTGCTGTTTGGGGAGTATTTTTTTGAAGGGCCATCCTGCGTGACACTGCAGTGCCACTCCTAGATGGGCCAGGTGTTTGTGTCGGCCACTAGGGTCGCTTATCTTACTCACACAGCTACCTCATTGCGCCTCTTTTTTTCTTTGCGTCATGTGCTGTTTGGGGAGTGTTTTTTGGAAGGGCCATCCTGCGTGACACTGCAGTGACACTCCTAGATGGGCCAGGTGTTTGTGTCGGCCACTAGGGTCGCTTAGCTTACTCACACAGCTACCTCATTGCGCCTCTTTTTTTCTTTGCGTCATGTGCTGTTTGGGGAGTGTTTTTTGGAAGGGCCATCCTGCGTGACACTGCAGTGCCACTCCTAGATGGGCCAGGTGTTTGTGTCGGCCACTAGGGTCGCTTAGCTTACTCACACAGCTACCTCATTGCGCCTCTTTTTTTCTTTGCGTCATGTGCTGTTTGGGGAGTGTTTTTTGGAAGGGCCATCCTGCGTGACACTGCAGTGCCACTCCTAGATGGGCCAGGTGTTTGTGTCGGCCACTAGGGTCGCTTAGCTTACTCACACAGCTACCTCATTGCGCCTCTTTTTTTCTTTGCGTCATGTGCTGTTTGGGGAGTGTTTTTTGGAAGGGCCATCCTGCGTGACACTGCAGTGCCACTCCTAGATGGGCCAGGTGTTTGTGTCGGCCACTAGGGTCGCTTAGCTTACTCACACAGCTACCTCATTGCGCCTCTTTTTTTCTTTGCGTCATGTGCTGTTTGGGGAGTGTTTTTTGGAAGGGCCATCCTGCGTGACACTGCAGTGCCACTCCTAGATGGGCCAGGTGTTTGTGTCGGCCACTAGGGTCGCTTAGCTTACTCACACAGCTACCTCATTGCGCCTCTTTTTTTCTTTGCGTCATGTGCTGTTTGGGGAGTGTTTTTTGGAAGGGCCATCCTGCGTGACACTGCAGTGCCACTCCTAGATGGGCCAGGTGTTTGTGTCGGCCACTAGGGTCGCTTAGCTTAGTCATCCAGCGACCTCGGTGCAAATTTTAGGACTAAAAATAATATTGTGAGGTGTGAGGTGTTCAGAATAGACTGAAAATGAGTGGAAATTATGGTTTTTGAGTTTAATAATACTTTGGGATCAAAATGACCCCCAAATTCTATGATTTAAGCTGTTTTTTAGTGTTTTTTTGAAAAAAACACCCGAATCCAAAACACACCCGAATCCGACAAAAAAAATTCGGTGAGGTTTTGCCAAAACGCAGTCGCACCCAAAGCACGGCCGCGGAACCAAACCCAAAACCAAAACACAAAACCCGAAAAATTTCAAGTGCACATCTCTAGCCGCCACCCCCTTGCAGAGCTGAAAGTGGTGAGTAAGTCACTGTCCCCCCTTACAAGCGGGGGGTCAGTGTGAAGAGGGTTGCTTTATGGGTAGGAGCGCGGTATTCACCACGCTCCCGGACGGCTCAGCGGTACTGCGGTGCGGCGCTGTGAGGGGGGCCATAAGCCAGCACCTAACCCTACACTGACCATTTCCAGCCTGTCGGGGGCCGTGGATCTCAGCCAGCAAACAAAATAAAATAGCATTTTCGAGACCTACATACAGTACAGTACAGTAAGCATTCTAGTTACCTATTTGAAGTATAGTAAACATTCCAGTAAGCTATATAAATACAAGGACCATTGTAGTGACTGATACACAATACAGGAATGAGGGATTATTCTATAGAGTTATTCTGTATACATTGCAGAGAACATTCTAGGGATCAGTATACAATACAGAGGGCATTACAGCAGTTATTCTCAAGCTTTATCGAATCACAGCGCCCCAGATATCAGCATATTTTTCAATGCACCCATAGGCTAAATGTTTCTTATTAAAAAATTCAGTAACATTATTAAATGAAGTAATTATGCTTACCTGTCATCCTTAGGGTCAGTTATGTGGTGGTGGTGGTGGTGGTGGTGGTGGTGGTGGTCAGGGTGGTGATTCTGTTTGTACTCATATTTTATGACTGGCGCTGCCAGCACCGGTTTTGCCTTTAATATTGACCATAAATAATTTGATTTAGTACTGGACCAACAACTCCTGGCACCCCTGCAAGTGCCCCGCGGCTTCCAGTGTGGGAAGCACTGCATTATAGTGACCTATGTATACAATAGATACAACAATGTTTAATTCACATAATGTAGTTGTTGTAGTAATAGCGAGGCTTTGTTTGCCAACTCCAGAAAGCTTGGGAAAGTCCAGAATTTCAGGTGACTCTCCCGGACTCCAGAATGAGTGGGCCAGTCTCCGAATGCGCCCCACTTCTTGAGTGGAATGGGCGGCCCTGGGGATTGATGACATGATTTGAATTTTTAATCATCTCATGGCAATGCCACCCCAGCAGGCTATTTAAAGCAAAGATGTGTGAGGACACATCTGTATGTATGTTGCCATGTGTATGCTCATTTTAGCACAGTGTGGTTATTACTATTGTAAGCAGGGTTGGACTGGCCCACAGGGGTACAGGGGAAACCCCCAATAGGCCCCACTGCCTCGGGCCCCACCTTCTACTCTAGGGATCTGGTTCCAGACTGTGCACTTGAATTATACATTATACATAAGTTACTTTATATACTGCACAGTACTATGGGGTATTCCCTACAGTGCATTGCTGTTATTAATCTGGTGCATTATCATGATGCACTAGTGTGATACCCGCGTTTGGGGTACCCCTTCTGCTAGTTAAACCAGTTGCAGATGCACTGTGAGGATTAAAATCCTTTTTACACTGGTTGCTAAGCAACTATGGCAACCAGGAGAGGAATATGTATAGCACTAGGACCCTGGGCTTTCCATCAGGATCCCTGCAGAGCGGGAAGCTGGGAGCGCTCTGATTGGCCGTGTTGTGTGGGGAGAGAACGAAGCAGGAAGGAGAACTGCAGTGAGCAGAGAGAGAGAGAGCAGCATGGCAGTGGAACAGGAGGCAGTGTGTCATGTGTGGGTGTGAAGAGCTGTACGCGGAGGTCTGGAGGCGCGCTGCGCTGGGAGAGTCTGGGCATCGAGAGACGGCTGTCATCCTGAAAAGCAGCAGTGAGAAGTGACCGGCAGGAGCTGGCAACAGCAGCAGATAATGCAGGTACTCTACTTCACCCCAGACAGCCCCCACATATGGGCACCCAGACCAACAGTGGTCACCCTGACAGCTTGCAACATAACAGCCCCTTGGGACAGATCACAGCAGGACCATATGTACAAGGAGAGGGACATGTGGGATTTATTTGGAGCTGCCTTCCATTGTACCAGAGAGAGCCTTAAGGGATAGGGTTGTGTGAGACCCTCTGCTTCCCCTTACCACTGCAATTGCAAGGAAAACACGAAGTGACACTTATCCCTAGACTGTTTGAGCTGCAGCACAATGTGTGTGCCAGAATTGGGTCATTTGCTCTGTGACCCACTGTATGTGAAATGACTTACTCCACAGCGCCCTCTATTTGAAGCATTGCTAGACTGTGAAATGACTTACTCCACAGCGCCCTCTATTTGAAGCATTGCTAGACTGTGAAATGACTTACTCCACAGCGCCCTCTATTTGAAGCATTGCTATACTGGGATATGACTTACTCCACAGCGCCCTCTATTGGAAACTGGTGCTATACATGGCAAGTAGCTGCTCCACAGCACCACCCGTTGGATTACAAATACTGTGCACAGTGCGAACTCATTCTACAGCACCCCCTGTAGGACAGTGATATAGCTGGAACATTTTGTCAGCAGCATAAACTGAACATGTCCAATCTAGCGCCATCTAGTGACCCGTCAGTATAACGCATGCATACTCATGAAACAGCTGTATAAGACGTCTGAGTGTTGAAATTCTGAAATGCTTGTATTAATGTTATGTTATATTTTTAGTATGTGACTAAAAGTATTGTGGCTTATTGAATTGCACTGAACTTTACTAAGAGGTGAATTTAGTCACATGGACCAGTGACTAACCCTGTCTATAATAAATCTTTGTTACTGTATCCCACCGTAGTGGTCCTTTCACCTTTAAAAGGGGGGTGTTGACTATACTGGGGTATCCCCGTCCCTTCTGCCCAGGTCCTACGCAGCCTTCCCACGCAGATTCCGCCCGACGTCGCGACAAGCAAGAACCGAACGACCAGAGAGGCCGCAACTGGACAGGCGTGAGACTGCAGGTACGCTTAGCCACCTATCACACTTGGCGTCCGCGAACAGGATACGAGCAAGATGACGGATCCACAGGTTCCCGCTACTCCCATGCTACCACCGGCACTCGGACAAGGAAACACGACCACCATGGCGGCATCACCGTTGACTATGCCATACTATTTTGGAGCACCATGGTTACCAACGTTTGCAGGAAAACAAGTGCCGGGTTCGAGTACGTTCAAAGAATTCAAAGACAAGATGTACTCCATGTTCCGCCTGTACTCACTAACCGAAGAACAGAAAATAGAGATCGTTATGGGTCAATTGACGGATTCGGCACTACGGGAAGTGAAAGCATGGGAAGACAGCGAAAAAAAGACCGTCGAAGGGATCTTTAAGAAGCTGATGACCATATTCGACTGCGAGACCATAGCGGAATTAAAGAGCCGCCTTTATGCGAGAAAACAAAGACCTGACGAATCACTGCGAGACTTCGCGCTGGCCCTACAAGAAGCTGCAAAGGCTATACGGGCCCTGGATGAACGAGAAGTCGAAGGGATAGATAGAACGTTAACAGACCTGTTTGTAGAAGGGGCAAGAGGAGAGACGATTCGCTCTCAAATGCGCATGGAGAGACGACAGCAACCAGGGAACTCCTTCTCTGAATTCAAAGAGACGGTGCTGCAGATCCTTGGGAAAAATCAGAGCAACAATGTCGTGAAAGATGCGTCTTCAGAGTGGAGTGAAGATGACAGCTACAGAGAAACCGCACTGCCCGTGAAGTCAGACGGACTAGCCCAAGTGGGAGCGGTTCTCCAGCAAGCACAAGCCCCACCGGGACCAGATCCTATGGAAACGCTCAATCAGAGGCTGACGGAGATGATATTGAATCTCTCCCAAATGAGCCGGAGATTAGAAGAGCTCGACAGGGACCAAGATAGGAATAGACACAGAGAATGGCATCAAGAGCAAGATTGTCAGAGTCGTCCTCGCTGGGACGTAGTAAGAGAATCGGGCCGACGATTGACCGATCAATTCCATGCTCCGAAAGGCACTGTATGTCAACAGACCTCCGAAAGAGTGGAGAGAATAGATCTACCATGGGAGGAACGACCCAGAAAAGCAGGACCAAGACTGGTGTGGCAGAGTCAAGTCGGAGTGATGGGTGTACCATCTGGTGGGGATGATCGAAGAACCAGAACAAGAAAGACGACAGGCCAAGTATTGTGGTTTAGTGCAACGCGTGGTTACGGCTTCATAAGGAGAACAGACACTAAGAGAACCATATATGTTCACTATACGGGCATTCAGAAGACCCATCAGAACAATTACTTCCGAAGCCTAGGAAGCGGGGAATGGGTCGAATTTGAATTGACCAATGGAAAAAGGGGCGTTAAGGCCATCAACGTCACAGGTCCTAATGGCGTTCCAGTGCAAGGCAACAGACATGCCAGAGAGCGTAACCGGTATTGGCGCTGTCCGCGGTATAGAAAGCCTCCACTCTACTACCAGCAAGACTACTGGGACAGCGGAAGCAGAGAGGAACCAAGAACCTGTAATAGTGAGACCGGTAGACCTAACACCAATCCTCCTCGACCTGAACGGATACCCCGACCACCCGAACCTGAAGTCCCAAAGCAAAGGAAAATGCTGGACACAAGCGAGAGACCGGTTGTGAAAGGTCAGAGTGAGACAGTGCAGCAGTGCCTTCAAAATGTGATAAAGCCTCAGATTTCTCCTCAACCAAAACGAAAGTACATCCCAAAAAGGCAAGACGCAGATTACCGTGCAGCAAATTTCGAGCAGATGCCGGTGCGACTGACCAGAAAAGGGACACTGAAGCAGTGGTCCACATGGCCATGACAAAGATAGTGGAACCCGTGGAATCCAGAAGTCCGGAGCCAGCAATGCCACCGTCTGAACCCAAGCCCCAGGCAGAGACCCCACAGGCAGCTGAGAAGGCTGAGGCCCATTCCACGGAAGAGAAGCCTGTAATGGATAGTGAGTACAGGACCATAACGGGAGAAGAATTCGCCTTCAGGATACGGCAGGCTATACGAAGATCAATGAGATGCGATAAAGGTGCACCACATGCTCGTTGCAGATCGCACGCCGTGATATAGAGTACCACCCATGTACACCTTTGAAGAACCCGTACCGCAGAGGGATCGGAGTCCTGTGGCGGAGGGATGGGGTCCCTGGGATGGACATACCCTAGCTATTTAACAAGAGTAAAAGTAGAAAGGTATAACTGTTCAGGTTTAACTTGTTGGCATCTAATTATTTGCATGTATCGGGAGTTCAAAGACTGTGGTGTAGGACTTTAATCCATTACAGTATGCGTGGGGACACGCATAATTTCAGCGGGCGAACATGTGATACCCGCGTTTGGGGTACCCCTTCTGCTAGTTAAACCAGTTGCAGATGCACTGTGAGGATTAAAATCCTTTTTACACTGGTTGCTAAGCAACTATGGCAACCAGGAGAGGAATATGTATAGCACTAGGACCCTGGGCTTTCCATCAGGATCCCTGCAGAGCGGGAAGCTGGGAGCGCTCTGATTGGCCGTGTTGTGTGGGGAGAGAACGAAGCAGGAAGGAGAACTGCAGTGAGCAGAGAGAGAGAGAGCAGCATGGCAGTGGAACAGGAGGCAGTGTGTCATGTGTGGGTGTGAAGAGCTGTACGCGGAGGTCTGGAGGCGCGCTGCGCTGGGAGAGTCTGGGCATCGAGAGACGGCTGTCATCCTGAAAAGCAGCAGTGAGAAGTGACCGGCAGGAGCTGGCAACAGCAGCAGATAATGCAGGTACTCTACTTCACCCCAGACAGCCCCCACATATGGGCACCCAGACCAACAGTGGTCACCCTGACAGCTTGCAACATAACAGCCCCTTGGGACAGATCACAGCAGGACCATATGTACAAGGAGAGGGACATGTGGGATTTATTTGGAGCTGCCTTCCATTGTACCAGAGAGAGCCTTAAGGGATAGGGTTGTGTGAGACCCTCTGCTTCCCCTTACCACTGCAATTGCAAGGAAAACACGAAGTGACACTTATCCCTAGACTGTTTGAGCTGCAGCACAATGTGTGTGCCAGAATTGGGTCATTTGCTCTGTGACCCACTGTATGTGAAATGACTTACTCCACAGCGCCCTCTATTTGAAGCATTGCTAGACTGTGAAATGACTTACTCCACAGCGCCCTCTATTTGAAGCATTGCTAGACTGTGAAATGACTTACTCCACAGCGCCCTCTATTTGAAGCATTGCTATACTGGGATATGACTTACTCCACAGCGCCCTCTATTGGAAACTGGTGCTATACATGGCAAGTAGCTGCTCCACAGCACCACCCGTTGGATTACAAATACTGTGCACAGTGCGAACTCATTCTACAGCACCCCCTGTAGGACAGTGATATAGCTGGAACATTTTGTCAGCAGCATAAACTGAACATGTCCAATCTAGCGCCATCTAGTGACCCGTCAGTATAACGCATGCATACTCATGAAACAGCTGTATAAGACGTCTGAGTGTTGAAATTCTGAAATGCTTGTATTAATGTTATGTTATATTTTTAGTATGTGACTAAAAGTATTGTGGCTTATTGAATTGCACTGAACTTTACTAAGAGGTGAATTTAGTCACATGGACCAGTGACTAACCCTGTCTATAATAAATCTTTGTTACTGTATCCCACCGTAGTGGTCCTTTCACCTTTAAAAGGGGGGTGTTGACTATACTGGGGTATCCCCGTCCCTTCTGCCCAGGTCCTACGCAGCCTTCCCACGCAGATTCCGCCCGACGTCGCGACAAGCAAGAACCGAACGACCAGAGAGGCCGCAACTGGACAGGCGTGAGACTGCAGGTACGCTTAGCCACCTATCACACTAGCAGTATTTATTATATATATTTATCATAGGGCCCAGACCAGGTACTCGCTAATGGTTATCCAAACCTCTGTGGCAGCTAGCCACCCCCCCTCTAGACTGGCCTCACCCCTAGGCATGGGCCCCTACCACTGAATCCTCCCGGAGGGCCCTTCATACCCCAGTCCGACACTGATTGTTTGTAAGCAACACATTACTTACTTTAACATTTTAAATGTATGTATTGTGGGGGTAATTCCAAGTTGATCGTGGCAGGAATTTTGTTAGCAGTTGGGCAAAACCATGTGCACTGCAGGGCAGGCAGATATAACATGTGTAGAGAGAGTTAGATTTGGGTGGGTTATTTTGTTTCTGGCTCTTTATTTTTACACTGCAATTTAGATTGCAGATTGAACACACCCCACCCAAATCTAACTCTCTCTGCACATGTTACATCTGCCCCCCCTGCAGTGCACATGGTTTTGCCCAACTGCTAACAAAATTCCTGCTGCGATCAACTTGGAATTACCCCCTATGTTTACACCATGACCCTTAATGCCTGTCTAACATTGTTTTGACAGAATAGAACAAGAAACAAACCATCACAGCTTTGTGCTGACATCAATGTATTAGAGCTGCGCTTTTTCTCGTAATTTTGAGTGAATGTGTGCAATATTGCGTTTGTAGTTATGCGTGCAATGGGAGTGAGCTAGATATGCAATGGGTTTTCTAATCGCAGGTGAGCTTCTGGGTTTGGCTAGAGGTCTTTGCAGATTTGCATCATTCGCAATTGCAATCAGTGTGCATTCAGGTGGTCATTCCAAGTTGACCGCAGCCAGCAACTTTTTGCTGCTGCTGCGATGAACTAGTCCACGCCTATGGGGGAGTGTATTTTAGCTTAGCAGGGCTGCAATCGCTTGTGTAGCCCTACTAAGC